>NC_056630.2:14278267-14585767 GCF_002870075.4 Lactuca sativa | reverse complement strand
GCACCGGTGGAGACGAAGCTGACGATCGCCCCACCCCCACACTATCGTCTAGTGATTGGATCGTCTCTCTTCCGCCACCATCAGAATCTACCACCGCCTCCATGATCGAAACTCCACCAAGCTTTGGTAGGATGAGTCACCTCCAACTTCTTCAGCATGTCGATGTTCCTCAAAAGCATCGATGTTCTGGATTTGGGTTATCGGCGCCTCCACCGTCATCTCACGTCTCGATCTTCTCTCAAGTGATCATCAATCACCTGACCCCCACGCCTCCACTCTTCGTCTTCTCTCTTATGCTACCATCATCAGCCGTATCTTCTTATGCCGACCATCATAGCATCATAATTGCTTCCTTCATTGTCGCTGACAACGAGACGGCTCTGGGTAAAAGTGATAGGAGTCCTTCTCCCTCTTTCAGTGGTAGTCGTCGACGACGACCTCTCCTACCACCTCCGCCATCGTCGTCTACTCACTATAGAAATCGAGGCTCCACAAAAAACCCCTAAAATCTTCTATTTTGTTCTTCGTTTGAGGCCTAAAGTCGACTGAAACAAATCACTTTCTCCACCTTATGATTACTTGTGATTTATTGGCTAATGCTTCATATTTTTTGCGGTTGGGTAGCGATGGATGGAGCTCACAGACAATATTTAATTGGTTCAGGTACGCCTGTTTTTTCACTCTATATTCCATCGTTCATGAATATGAGCTTCAGAGTTTTGAATCTATACATACCTTTCGACTTTAAAGTTCATAAGGTTTTAAAATACCCAAAAATGATTTTTTTTCACTTGATCAAACTTTATGCATAGGAGAATAATATGTGTTAAATTACTACGAATTTGAATCCATTTGTTTCTGGAAAAGAGAATTTGGCTTGATGATTTAAAGGTTAATTAGAATGGTTGAAACAGCTGCAGATTTCTATTTTAAAGATTGATGATTCATTGGTTGATTTTGTATACTTTTTCATGCTCATTTGCTTGGTTATAGGGCTTCGGTGCATGTGTAGATGTTGTATCAGCAGCTATTGAGAGCTTGGAGGTATGACTACTTTTGCTGGGTACACATATGGTAAGAGCCTCTTCTTTTCCAACTCTGCTTTTGCTCATAGTATGATTAAAAGAATTGTGTAAAACTAATTTCTTGAATGATTAAAAGAATTGTGTAAAACTAATTTCTTAAATGATCAACTCTAGAATGATCCATGCACAACTGCTGGAAGAGGTTCGAATTTGACAGTAGATGGTGATGTTGAATGTGATGCAAGTGTTATAGATGGTTGCTCTGGAGCATTTGGTGCTGTTGGAGAAGTATTAAGATTGCAACTTTTGTTGGTCAATGAGCAAATCTTGGGTTAATCATTGTTGGGTCGAATTCCTCCCAGGTACTTAAACTTCTTGTGCATCAAATTTATTGCTGGAACTTTACATTTTACATAAAATGTTACTATTATTAATATTTAATTTACTCAGGTTTTTGGCTGGTGACTGCACATGTTTGCACAAATTCCAAGGGCATTAATATTTTTGAAACAATTGAAAAGGCTAATGAGGTAATATATTAAATTATACTAGGGTTAAGTTATTATCACATTTTTACTTGATTTAATACCGAAATATTTCTGTGACAACAGTTTTTCTGCTTAAGTGGCCTATTCTAAAATGTAAGTTTCAAACTGTTAGTGGTGAAATAGAACATAGTGATGTAATTTTTGTATGTTACATACTCTTTGAAGATGACAAACAGGAAGCTGTAGGTGTCATGAACGCTATCAAGGAAAAAAAAACTAAAAGGGATGGGACTCATACAACCTCTTTAAACATGATGTACAACCAGTTTTGCATTACTCTTCCTCTCTGTACAATACATTTTAATATATTTTTTTTGTCTTTGTGGGTATGCCGTTTGGAGGTGGGACAAATTTGATGCAATTGGTCATGATAGGGTGGTGGATTGGGTCGGAAACAAAGATTAGCTTATAAAAGCTTTGTAACATTGATACTGATTTTCAGATTGAACATAAATTGACATGGGTCAGTGAAAATCTTTCACTATTGGAATTCTGCTGCTAAATGTATGGTTGGTGTTTTTACATGGAAAGGAAGTGAAATTGTGTAACATCCCAAAATGCAAGACCAAAAATTTCTTTTTAATAAAACATTACTTTAAACAAAGACATCATTCCAAAACATAATCTGAGTATAAGTTTTCAAAACACATGTTTATTATCAGAGTAAACATTCCCAGGCTGACTAATCTATGATGTGTGCCATGCGATCACCTCGAGCTCCTCCCTCCGCTACCGGAAGTACCTGAAAACAAAACTGAAAACCGTAAGCGCGAAGCTTAGTGAGTTCCCCACCTTACCACATACCATGCAAAACCACATACTGCACATACTGGGCCACGCCCGCTATCCTGGGCCTCGCCCGATTCAACGGCCCCGCCGCTCCAGGCCCCGCCTGGCTTCGAGCCCCGCTCGGATACAGATCTGTTTCACTTAGGCCTCGCCTGTCACAGGGCCTCGCCCACTAACATATAATAGCACATAAACATATCACATAACATTACATAAACTAAACATATACTAACAACTCTTGCTCTAAGGCCTCGCCTATCCCTGGGCCCCGCCCGTGTCCTGCTACTGATGAGTCATGGAACCTTGTCCATACTCCTACTGATAGTGAGATACGGTCCCAGCCCACCCTCACTCCCTTCCTTGCTTGGGCCTCGCCCCTACTCTGCTGCTACTGAGATGTGGAACACCATCCACACTCTGCTATTGGTGAGATACGGGTCCTCGCCCACACTCACCTCCCTACCAGGCACATACAAGTATCACACAGACAACAAGTATAATCTATCACATAAACCGCTCCTTGGGCACCCGCCCTCTATCATTGGACCTCGTCCGAATATCATACTAGCATACTGTGCCTAGGGCTAACCCCCGGGTCTTCTACTCATAACTACATGGGCCGGCATTGTGGCCGTAGACCCATTCATACAAGGGGAACTCACCTGATACTGCTGAACTGTTGCTGCTAACCCCTTTGACCGCTACCTGACCACTAACTCCGAACTGCTGCTCCGCTAGCTCCCCGAGCTACCAATATCAACGTAACACTTAGTCTAACTGACCTTCAAAGGTCAACCAAGTCAACTCTGGTCAAAGTCAACGTCCTGGTCAAAGTCAACCTTCCAGGTCAACCCTACTCGTCGAGTCACCCTACTGACTCGCCGAGTTCATAAGTCCAGAGTCCTTCCACTCGCGACTCTACTGGCCGAGTCAGCCCCTGACTCGCCGAGTCTACTGATTCCCGATTCCTGTCCTGACCAACTCACCGAGTCCTGGCTCGACTCGCTGACTCGAGACTTAACTCGAAGGGTTTGGGACCACGCGACCTGACTCGCCGAGTCTAAGAACAGACTCGCCGAGCACACGACAATCTTCATCCAACTCGCCGAGTTGTTCATCCAACTCGCCGAGTTCATGCCTATCTTCATCCGACTCGACGATCTGTTCATCCCACTCGTCGAGTTCCTCCTCATCTTCAAGCTACTCGCCGAGTCCACTCGAAGGACTCGCCGAGTCCAATAAGACCCACTTACATGCAGAGAACTTCCTAGTCATGCATGAACTCCAAACTGTAGATCTACCCTTCCCAAGCCTATTTCCCACGTAAAGTTGCAAACTTTACGTGTAGAGAGGGAGATCTAGGCAAGAAGCATTAATAACTAGGGTTTAAGACAAAGAGGCTCCAAAATCCACCCAATGGCTGATACTTTTCGGGATTCTAGACCACAAGAAGCATGGATCTGAGGTAGCAACCTCAGATCTGGACCTCAAGCTTGAAGTTAATCTTAGGCATGGCTTAAAAGCCCCAAAACTCATAACCAAAGAAGATCTAAAGGAGGGAAAAAAATTGATACCTTCCAATGCTCTGAAATGTTCCCCAAACTTCAGATCCAAAGCCACTCCTTGATGCTTCAAAGATTCCCACTCCTTCTTCTTCCTTAAAACCACTCAAAAATGGCTAAAAGCTTGAATGAACACAATGGGGCTTAAGGTGCGGCGTTCTGGGTGTGAGAGACTGTAAAGGAGCCCTAGAAAGAAGATTGAGACGTTTAAATAGGCTCCAAGCCCCGGATTTAGGGTTTTCCTCGCACAGACCAGACTCGCCGAGTCCACTTGGCCGACTCGCTGAGTTGGTCACTTACTCCTCGACCCGGATCCCGCTCCGACTCGCCGAGTCCTTCCTTGGACTCGCCGAGTCCCTCTTAAATTTAGGGTTTCCTTTACTTTCTTGGCTTTCAAAATCTTGGGTGTTACATTAAAGTGGGTTAGATCTGATCCCACATCGGTTGGGAAGGAGAACTAAGCATTCCTTATAAGGGGTGTGGATATCACAACGCGTTTTAAAGCCGTGAGGGCAGCAGATCCCATAAGAACTCTGCAGTTAAGCGTGCTCGGGCGGGAGTAGTACCGGGATGGGTGACCCCCTGGGAAGTCCTCGTGCCGAGTGGCCCAAAGTGGACAATATTGTGATACGTGCCAGAGGGGGACGTTACAAATGGTATCAGAGCCAGGGCACGGGTCGATGTGTTCGACGGGGACGTCGAACCCTATAATGGGGGGTGAAAGTGGGTTAGATCTGATCCCACATCGGTTAGGAAGGAGAACTAAGCATTCCTTATAAGGGGTGTGGATACCTTCCCTATCACAACGCGTTTTAAAGCCGTGAGGGCAGCAGATCCCATAAGAACTCTGCAGTTAAGCGTGCTCGGGCGGGAGTAGTACCGGGATGGGTGACCCCCTGGGAAGTCTTCGTGCCGAGTGGCCCAAAGTGGACAATATTGTAATACGTGCCAGAGGGGGATGTTACAAATTGCAGCGGTAGTAGAAGTGGGTGTACCCAGAAAAAAGAAGACATTTGTATTAGGTTTTCAAATACAACATATCAGTTGCTTTTTGCGATTATCAGACAGTATTTCTGAGACTCATTTTAATTTTCATTGAATTTTGTAGTAGTTTTATAGCTTTTTGCGATTCCGCCGTGCAGGTTTTCAAATACAACATATCAGTTGCTGCTATTTGTCATCATATATGTATCAATAGATGAACTTGCTGTCACAAGGTTATTACATGTATCTCATTCTTCTTATAACTCTTTACATGATGAACTAATTTTAAAGTTATTTGCTCTAATATAAAAATAACTTAAAGTAGATTGTTAATTCTTGTGTTTAGTCCTTACTATGGTTTTATTTTGTATTACATCGTTATTTTATTTCCATTTCCAATTTGATTTTACTTTCATCTTTGAGCAAATTCAAATGGCTTTGGAAGCTCTCAAGCAGTTTGAATTCACTAAGCCTTTTGATTTTCATTAAATTATTATTGATTTTATTGCTTATAAAGTCATAAAAAGTTAATCAAGTCATGAAAAGTTAAAGAAAGGAACTTTGAAGTTATGGCTTCTTAAATAGACATAAGCATAACTTTTTTTTACTATGTTTCTTCCCTTATGTGGGTAAAAATTATGGATGTAATCTACGCCACCTAACTATTATGATGGCTTCTTAAATTGGTCAGTTTTGATATTATAGTAAGTACAGAAAAAAAACAACTTATTTTCATCATTATACTTTTTTTATTAATATTTCTTTTATTGTTTTGGTCATTAAACTATTAATTTTTAACAATTTAGCCACGTAACTATTATGATGAAAATCGTAAAAAGAAACAGTTCGGTGGCTAAATTTATATAATTGTTTTTTTTTTTTTTTTTAATTTTAATCTTTTCCAAACTAGGTAACAGGGAAAAATGGTTCTTTATCAACCACTGTGGACTATGGTCATCTTTGCAATTGCTAAATTCTGCTCTTTCTATATGTTGAATGGAAGACGAGTCATGTAGGCGCACATGATTCAATTTTTTTTGTGTGTGTAATAAAATGGTTGGTCGAGACCTAATTTTGCCTAAATTTTATTTAAACTTATTCATTTTTAGTGTGTCACCTAATCTCATCTTCTTTTTAAAGATTTCTTTTACATTTTTAATAGTCATCCGACTAAACCACTAAACTTTCCTTATGGAGAAAACTAAGATTTACTTGATCATAACGGTCAGTCTAAGAGATAGAAACAAGGTATTGATGCTAGACATTGTTCTGTTTTACGGTTGTTAACAACATGGTTTGACCTCAAATGGATCAATATTCATAGTACACGGACAAAAAGTTTGATTTTTGTTAGTGTTTCTTTCGAATTTTCGTCTGTTTCTTTGTTGGATAATGGTTAATGACGGTCCATTATAAGGTTTAGGTGTTTAGCTTTTCTGTCTAGCAAAATGTGTGGCTGAAAGTATTTGTCTTTCTGTTTTTGTGCGCTCTTAGGGGTATATATTTTTTGATTGGTTTGGGCTCATAATCTCTTTCAGGTATTAGAATTTGAGCCTTTAGCTTTGGTTCTATTCAAAGAATTTGTTATTATTTGCAATTGTATTTTGTTTTGCACGGTAGGTGTTTGATGAAACGTCCGAGTCAAACAAATCTGTAAAATGAAGTTCTTTTAATATTAAGAGTGCCAATGCATTAAAGAAGGTTAGATTTCCCTGATATTTTAAAAACATTTATTTTTAAAATTAATCGATGTAAATAGTTTTCTTTAGCTGCAGCCTGAACTTCATTGAAAAGAGAAGATATTACTCACGATGATTTCCATGTGAGAGTTACACTTAATTCATTGTTTTTCTTTCCAGCTTGACAGAAATGCAAAATAGACGTGCAAGCATGGATGTCCACTCAGAAATGCTTACCGCAGTTGATCCACAAAAGAAAGACATAATTTCTTTATGAGAAATGTCTAAACTGCCCTTTTCTCTCAATATGGACTCTTTATTCTGTATTGGAACCAGGGATTTTAGAAAAACCATATTGTAGACTTGGTAGAATTTTGTGTTGTATTTTCTACAACTTTTAAATGAAACTTGAAGGAGGATTACAATCTTTATGTAATATCTGTACACAACAGTTCACTCATCCCTTGAAACACATTACATTTCCTTATCTAGCTTGTGGTTTTCGATTGCAAAGAATAGCAACATACTTTACTGTGACTACCAATTCAGCCTACGTAGTATAGTTTCACACAAAAGTGACACCTTCCAACCGCCGCAACGCGGAGGAAACCCTTCTAGTTTAAATTAAAATTTTAAAAGCAAATCTTAATGATAAACTTGAATCCGAACATTTTAATGAATTAAAATCTCTATCCAACTAAACTAGATAAAATGTGTAGTGTAATGTAATTGAAAAAATATATTTCTAAAAAGATATAATAATAAAAGTAATCTTATGTATTATTTAAAAACATCTTTATGTTTACAAATAAAAATGAGGTAGAGAAATAATACAGAAGAGTGATTTCCTTATTTAACTGTAAACACAAGGATTATGATGGATTATGATGATGGAGTCATTAAATAAGAAAGAACTATAACATCCTTTAATTCAGATTAGATGTATTAGTATTAAAGAGAATGAAATGTTTCATTAAATGTTACATGTAATTATAATAATTCAAATTTCTTTACTTTGACCATTATGATAAAATAATGTATTATAACAATTTAGCTGACATTAAAATTAATTCAAAGGGGTTAACTCCCATAAAAGTAAACTAAAAAGAAAAAGAATTAAACAATCTGTAATAAATAGTAGGATGTTATTAAATATTTTACGAATGACCATTGGATTCTCCATTTCTTCCATAACTCTCCATCATTATTTAGTATTATTAACCACTATTTCAATGTGTTTTATGACTGTAATAATGCACCATCATAATGTGCGTTCATATTATAACTCACTTTTCATCTTATTTTGGTAGTATAAATAATGAACTATATGTATTAGAAAGTTTGATGATTTCATCACTAGTATTGGAATAAAAGCTCTCTACACTCTTATATCTTTCTTTACTTTATAATTTATCTTGTTATTTGATCATATTTTATAACACGTTATCAACACGAATTTACCATAGAGCTCTAACTCCTTATCACTCTTGTCATTTTCAGAGAAATATGGATATTCACAAAAGAAACGAGGAAGATATATATTTTGCAGACAGTGCAACAACACATAATATTTTTAATAATGAAAAATATTTTGCTTACTTGTCAATTGGAGAAGCAAATATTAATACAATAACGAATAGTGTAAAAATGATTGAAGGCTCGGAAGAGCGAATATAGTATTACCACAAGGGACAATAATTACAGTTGGCGATGCATTATTTTCATCCAAATCACCAAGAAATTTATCAAGTAAGGATATTCAGTCTAACGGATATCAAGTTGAAACAATTAATGACGATAATAAAGAGTCAAAAATAATATCGAGTAAGAAAAGTCTTTCGGAAAAATTACCCGTATTGTCCTCCAGATTGTATTATACAAATATTAGAATGATTGAATCTCATGCTATTGAAAATAAAAGGTATGCTAACACCTTCAAAGTTTGGCATGACTAGTTGGGCCATCCTGGATCAATAATGATGCGTAGAATAATTGAAACTTCAAGTGGTCATTCATTGAAAAACCAGAAGATTTTTCAAGCTAATGAGTTGTCTTGTGCTACATGCTCTCAAGGAAAATTAATTTCTCGTCCATCATTGAAAGTCCTAGTTTCTTAGAAAGAATTCAAGAGGATATATGTGGACCAATTCATCCGTCGTGTGGACCATTTATATATTTTATGGTTTTAATTACGCGTCAACTAGATGGTCACACATGTGCTTGTTGTCTAGTCGTAATCTCGCTTTTGCAAGATTACTTGCACAAATAATCCGCCCAAGGGCACATTTTCCCGATTACCCAATTAAGAAAATTCGACTTGACAATGCTGGAGAATTTACATCGCAAGCTTTTAATGATTATTGCATGTCGATTGAGATAAGTAATGAACATCATGTTGCACATTTTCATACGCAAAATGGTCTTGCTGAGTCGTTAAGCAAACGCCATCAATTAACTGCAAGACCATTACTAATGCATTCTAAACTTCCTACATCGACATGAGGACATGCAATTTTACACGCAACATCACTTTTACACATCAGACCAACTAGTTATCATAAGTTATCCCCTATTTAACTGGTTTGCGGTCATGAGCCAAATATTTCCCATCTATGGACAATTGTGTTGGATTAGTGTCTAAGTCCATAACTATTTTGGTATGTACTTGACCCGATGGTGCATGGTCCTTTTGGGTTGCCTTCACCAAAGCAACTTGATTGGAGAAATAAATAGAGAGAGAGGTTATTATGATTTATTAATATGTTATAAGAATAATATATTAAAGGAGAAATCATATTTGTTTAATTAATATTGGTCAATAATTAATTAAGAATTAATTTTGTGATCAAGTGTAATTAATTAAACTAGAGGGGCTGAATTGTAATTATGTGATAGTTACAAAATAAGGTAAGGATTATCTTATATATATGGTGAACGAATTTGAGGTGTAAATCTCTTAGAATTCGACTAGGATAAGGATTTCTAGGACTTATCTTATGGTTGCTTGGTGGACAAGCAACTAGATAAGGATAAGGACTAAAACCCTAATCTTTACACCTATATAAACCCCCTAAGGCATAGGAATTCGTCCAACCCTTCCCAAGAAGTCCTAAGGACGAATTCTAACCTCTCTCCTCTCTCTTTATACCTTCTCCACTTGCTTATGGTGTTTGTAAGCCATTAGAGGAGTGACACTTGTGACTCTCAGCTTTCCAAGGTCAATTCAAGGAGGAATTGGATTGTTATTGCTATATAACAATCAAGGTATGTTCTTAAACCTAATTATATGTTAATATTGATTTCCATATGCTAGAATTAGGGTTTATAGTCTTGGATTCAAAGCATGTACAATAGAGAAACCTAGATCCAAGCATTAGGGTTTGTATGAGCACATAGGATGTCTTATGACCAAAACCCATCAAATTGGATGTGCAATTTATGTATCCATTTCTCCACCCAACCGCAAAAAAATGGGTCTTCAAAGAAGAATGATAATTTATGTTGGATATGAATCTACATCTATAGTAAAATATTTAGAACCATCAACTGAAGATTTATTTACAGCTAGATTTGATGATTGTCATTTTGATGAATCGGTTTTTGCAACATCAGGGGGAGAAATAAAGAAGCCGGAAAATAAAATCTCTTGGAATGAATTATTATTTTCAATTTTAGATCATCGTTCAAGTTAATGTGAGCTTGAAGTGAAAAATATAATTCATTTAAAAAATCTAGCAAATCAATTGCCAAATACATTTACTGACCCTAAGAGAGTAGCAAAGTCTCATGTACCTACTGTAAAATTGATATCCAAAAGGAAAAAAAAAATACAAGTGCAAATGAATCTAAGGCACGCCTGAAGCGTAGAAGACCAACTGATTGACAAAGATAAAAATCATCGAAAACGAAAGGGAGCAAAAATAATTGATGGTCCAAAAAAGAAAACAAAATTTCTTGAAAAGATTAGTGAAGCGTTGAAAGAGCCCAATGACATAACAAAAGAAATCGAGATATCTGAAAATTATGAAAAATAAAGAGATCTCAATAAATTATATCATAACAGGAATAATATGAAATCGAAATAAAATAGATATCGACGATTATTCTCACCTATTACTTCCTTCTTCCCCAATCAAACAATACAAATAATCCATATTTCTTAACCCTCCAAATCCACACAATGTTTAAAAAAAATATCAAACATGATTTATTTGGGTTCGGTTTGGTCCCTAAATAAGGAATTTTTGTATTATTTATGGAATTATATATATATATATATATATATATATATATATATATATATATATATATATATATATATATATATATATATATATATATATATATATATATATATATATATATATAAAGTTGGACAATGCTAAGAAATAGTGACATGATGCTAACTTGCGCTTTGCGCTGGAATCGGAAGTAAACTTGATGATTAATTTGGCAGAAATGGTCCTTTTGTTTATGCTGTGTCATCTTGTGACTTTCTTCTGCCTTTTTTTTTCGGGGGTTGTTTTGACTATTTTTTAATTTCTATCTGCAGTTACTGCCCCTGTAACCCAATTATATTACCTTCTTATTAACTGGCTGTTTTGGAGCCGCTTATCAACGACCGGTCAATATTTGTCGCAGCTCAAAGGCATCGTCATCGGCTTGTTTAAACCAAAAATGTTCTTTGTATTGCAATTTATAGTGAGCCCACATATTAGCTTTGAAGGGACATATCTATTTTTATTCCAATGTCAACAAAAGTAATGGTCTAAGTTAAACCATACACATACCATCATATATTCATATACGTTTTTGTGAGACTATAATTACATATATAAGCCTTGAGGGGACATATTTATCTAATTTTATTTTTAAAAAAATTACCAATGTTACCTTACAATGGATTTCAACGTATATAAATTATGAAAATATCTTAATTTCAAGTTTCAATAACAACTAATATCTAATAATTAATTTCAAGTTAGAAAAAATTACTGAAATCGTCTCTATAGTTTGATCAAAATTGTACGTTTGGTCCCTAACTTTCTTTTTTGCACTCAGATCGTCCTAATAGTTTGATTTTGTTGCATTTTTCGTCCCTATGGTTTGGTCAAAATTGCCCATTTGGTCTCTAACTTTATCTATTTAAGGATGAAAAACGCAACAAAATCAAACCATAAGAACAATTCGAATGCAAAAAAAAGTTAAGGACCAAACATACAATTTTGACCAAACCATAGAGTAGATTTCAATAATTTACTTTTATAAAAAACTTGTTTCAATAAAAAACAAATAATAACCAGGTGATAACCTTAATCAAATAAACCAAAATTTTAATTTCTAGTTTTCAAGAAAATGAGAAATAAATGAAATAACTGTAAAAACTTGTTTAATTGCTTAATGCTTACTTGTTCTATTCGTGCAGGTTGTTTCAAATCACAAACATCTAAATTTCTTTTGAAATATTTACCAAAGGCAACCTGGAATGAAAGACTTCAACAAAAACTTTATTTCAAGTTTCAAAAAATAAAACAGTATATTTCAACAAAAACTTGAACACATTATAACTAGGGTACAATGCAAAAATGACATCAAGTTTTCAAAAAATAGTAATTTTAACACTATATTTTCAATTTGTTTTAACGCTGGCCATTTGACCGGACATCTTAGATGTCAACTAACATGACATGATAATGTGGTGCTCACATATCACGATGATGATGTGACATTTTTGATGACATTAATTTTTGAGTGTTAAAATTAAATAATAAAATAAAATGTAGGGATTTAATTGAAAAATAAAGAAAGTTTCAAAATCAACTTTTCTAAAAATTTATTATTCTTCTTGCAATTTTCCCTTATTAAACATAATAATCAGAACTTGTTAAAGGGTTGGAAACCTTTTGTGGGCAAGCTTTTGAAGAAAGACAACATTACAAAACTGACGTCTACACATGCACTGCATAATCTCGTTGCTATTAGTTCGTATTTCAATATCCATATCCTGGATTTTCCTCGACAAATTCCTTGGCCATGAGCATTTGATCTAAAATGAAGCACATAAATACTTTATCATTTTTATTCCATGTATATTTTCTAGTGTAATTGTCAAGCCTTTAGTCAAATTGCTTCAATCATAGAGCCTCACGACATTTAATTTTTCAACATGGTTATATTTGATGTAGATGGTGTTATATTTTAAAATTTCATGGCTGTGTAAGAATGTTTGAGTGATTTTCTCCATGAACACACTTGTAAATATGAAAAACTTCTAGTTAGTTTCATTTCATGGAAATATTTGAGGGATAGCACGAACTACCCCAAGCTCCCACTATCTTCCGCCCTTACATGTATCTCAAGACTCAGATAGCCTAAGAAATTGAAATGAAACGACCCAAAAATACGACCCAAAAATTTCATTTTTCGATATAACTAAAAACCATAATCTGAGTGTCATATCATAAAACCATACGTGATATATCTCAACATAACAAAACACTGTGCGGAAAACTGTATCATATCTATGTCATATCAAATCAAAAACTAAATCAACTCCCAGGATAAAAGCTGAAGCTGTGGTGTGTGCGATGCCATCATCCCGAGCTCTTCCCTCTGCTTGCGGAAGTACCTGAAACCAAAACTGAAACTGTACGCACGAAGCTTAGTGAGCTCCCCCAAACTACCACATACCATACAATACATAAATAAAGCACATACTGGGCCTTGCCCACTGCATCAGACCGAAGTCTGGAACTAGCTGCATCAGAACGAAGTCCGGAACTGACTGGGACCTTGTCCCCTGCATCGGACCAGAGTCCGGAACTAACTACATCGGACCGGAATCCGGAACTGACTGCATCGGACCGAAGTCCGGAACTTACTGCATCGGACCGAAGTCCGGAACTGACTGATCATGGCATAGCATAAAAACATAACAACTATTATAATCACATATACTGCATACTGCATCGGAACAGAGTCCGGAACACATAACACAAACATGCTTGTATCACAAAGACATCAAGCACTCTAACTACTGCATCAGACCAAAGTCCGGAACTACTGATAATTAAACGGGCCGACATATGGCCGTAGACCCGTTCCTACTAAAGGGAAACTCACCTCGTGAACTGGCTGCTGAGTGTATGGCTCTGGAAGCTAACTGCTGCTGCTCCGGTATCTCCCCGGCTACAAGTCCATAAACACACTCAATCAAATACTAAACACTGTACTGGGTAAACTGACTCTTTTACCCTTGGTCAAAGTCAACTCTCGGTCAAGGTCAACTCTCGGTCAAAGTCAACTCTCAGTTGACCTGACTCGCCGAGTTGGGCCGCCAACTCGCCGAGTCCCTATTCTCACTCCTCGACCCTACTCGCTGCTACTCGTCGAGTATGGCATCGACTTGACGAGTACCCTCTCGATCCAAGAACTCAGACAATCTTCATCCGACTCGCCGAGTCATATGAACAACTCGACGAGTTGTTCTTGAGCTTAAGAAGATTGCCTTGGACTCGCCGAGTTGTATGAACAACTCGCCGAGTCCCTCCATTACTGAGTCTACCCTCAAACTCGCTGAGTCCACTCCACTACTCACTGGTCCCACTCGACACCGCTCAAAAGGAAGAAATCGGGGACTCGCGACTTGACTCGCCGAGTCACCGCCATGCAACTATTCTACACTCGATTCTACTCGAATCCAAAACATACAAATGATAGATCTGAGTCCAATAAGCTGATTTACCACGTAAAGTTTCCAACTTTACGTGTACAAACACATGAACAAGGGAATAAAGGCTAAAAAGGCACTCAAAAGGGTAGATCTAGGGTTATGATGCAAAATAGCTCCATAAAGGCAATAGATCTGGGCTCTACAACTCCTAAATGAACAGATCTAAAGATATCTTGACATAAAAGGGCTTCCATATCAACATAAGGCTTGAGAAAAGCATCAACTAGATCTAGAGGGGGTTTTAAAGCATAAAAGGGAAGGAAATCCGAAGAATACCTCAAAGAACTCTTGTTTTCCCTTGAATCTCTGCTCTACAATCCTTCTCCTTGCTCCTTTCTTCTTCTCCTTCTTCAAGCCTTCACAATTGCACACAAAATCACTTAGAATCACTCAAGAACGAATTAGGGTTTTCTCACAGCTTCTGAGGGTGAAGGAGGCGAGAATGGAGGCCATAAGGTGGCTTAAATAGTGGGCAACCCGGGGATTTAGGGTTTCTCCCAGACGGACAGACTCGTCGAGTCCAGAATATGGACTCGCCGAGTCGCCAGCTAACACGTGCTCGAAATCCCGTCCCTACTCGGCGATTCAGGCTATGAACTCGCCGAGTCCCTCTTGCAAAACTTCAAAGTAAATACCAAGGAATCATCATACCGGAGACGGGTCGTTACAATTCTCCCCCACTTATCTCAGACTTCGTCCTCGAAGTCTGCTACGGCTGAATCTGCAAATACCTCTGGGTAGTGCTCTCTCATCTCCTCCTCAGCCTCCCACGTCCATTCCGATCCCTTCCGGTGCTGCCACTGCACCTTCACTAACTGAATTTCCTTGTTCCTCAAGGTCTTGGTCTTCCGGTCCAGAATCGCGACCGGCCTCTCAATATAATTCAGGCTGCTATCAACCTGAATATCCTCTAGGGGAACGACTGCCGACTCATCTACCAAACACTTCCTCAACTGAGACACATGGAAAGTGTTGTGGATCTGACTAATCTCCTCAGGAAGATCTAACCGATAAGCAACCCGACCCACCCGGGCCAAAACCCTGAAAGGACCAATAAATCTGGGGCCCAACTTGCCTCTCTTCCGGAATCTGATGACACCCTTCCAAGGTGAGACCTTCAGAAGGACCATATCCCCCACCTAGAACTCCAAGTCCGAACGCCTCCTGTCGGCGTAGCTCTTCTGCCGACTCTACGCAGTCTGCAGTCTACTACGGACCTGCTGGATCAACTCGGTCGTCTTGAGCACCACCTCTGTGCTCCCGATGACTCGCTGACCGACCTCGCCCCAACAAATCGGGGTCCTACACTTCCTCCCATAAAGCATCTCAAAGGGAGGTCGATCAATGCTCGCATGATAACTGTTGTTATACGAAAATTCCGCTAACGGAAGATACGTATCCCAACTACCACCGAAATCTAGAACACATGCCCTAAGCATGTCCTCGAGAGTCTGAATCGTCCTCTCGCTCTGCCCGTCCGTCTGAGGGTGGAAAGCGGTGCTGAAATGGAGACGAGTACCCATCTCGTCGTGGAACCGCTTCCAGAATCTGGATGTGAAACGGACATCTCGGTTTGACACCACCGATACCGACACTCCATGACGTGCCACAATCTCTCGCACATAGATATCGGCTAACTTCTCCGCCGATATACTCTCCTGGATCGGGATAAAATGGGCACTCTTCGTCAACCGATCCACTACTACCCATATCGAATCCACTCCTCATGTGGTCCTGGGGAGCTTGGTGACAAAATCGATGGTGATGTCCTCCCATTTCCACACGGGAATGTCTAACAGCTGCATCTTGCCGTGAGGTCTCTGGTGCTCCGCCTTGACCTTCCGGCAGGTCAGGCATCTCTCAACGTACCAGGCGACGTCCCGCTTCATGCAGGGCCACCAATAATCATGTCGAAGATCTCGATACATCTTCGTCGCCCTTGGGTGGATAGAAAACCGAGACTTATGAGCCTCATCCATCAACACTTGCCGTACTCCACCCCAGTACGATACCCACACCCTCCCGTGACGCGTCAGCAATCCCCGACTATCATAATCAAACGAGGCTACTCGGCCCACGATCCTCTCACACTTCTGTCTCTCCTCCTTGAGGCCCTCCACCTGTGCCTCCTTGATCCGCTCCAACAACGGGGTGATCACTGTCATCCTCAAACACAGATCTCTGATAGGGGCCGCCGACGCTTTGCGGCTTAGGGCGTCGGCCACCATGTTGGCCTTCCCTGGGTGGTAAAGGATCTCACAATCATAATCCTTTAGCACATCCAACCACCTCCTCTGCCTCATGTTCAGACTCGGCTGATCCATAAGGTACCTCAAACTCTTGTGATCTGTGTAAATAGTACAATGGACCCCATAAAGGTAATGCCTCCAAATCTTGAGGGCAAACACAACCGCCCCCAGCTCCAAATCATGGGTAGGATAATTAGCCTCGTGAGGCTTCAACTGTCTCGAGGCATAAGCTATCACATGGCCTCGCTGCATCAATACTGCTCCCATACCTGTGATCGAGGCATCACAGTAGACTACGAAGTCCTCTACTCCCTCTGGCAAGGTAAGGATCAGAGCCTCGCACAATCTCTGTCTGAGGGTCTCGAACGCTGCCTACTGCTCAGACCCCCAACGAAATACCACCGACTTCTTGGTCAGTCGGGTGAGTGACACTGCTATCTTGGAGAAGTCCTGAATAAATCTCCGATAATACCCTGCCAACCCTAGGAAGCTCCGAATCTCAGATGGAGACTTCGGGACCTCCCACTGCATCACGACCTCTATCTTGGCCGGATCTACCAAAATACCCTTCTGGTTGATGAGGTGACCAAGAAACTGCACCTCGCGCAACCAGAACTCACATTTGGAGAACTTTGCGAAAATTCTCTCCCTCCTCAAAGCCTCCAGCACCTCCCGCAGGTGCTCCTCGTGCTGCTCCTGCGTCTTGGAATATACCAAGATATCATCTATGAATACTATCACTGACCGATCCAGCATCGGCCTGCACACGCGGTTCTTGAGATCCATGAACGCGGCTGGAGCATTGGTGAGCCCAAATGGCATCACCACAAACTCATAATGACCATACCTAGTCCTGAAAGCAGTCTTCTGTACATCCTTATCTCTAACCCGCATCTGATGATAACCGGAGCGTAGATCGATCTTGGAGAACCAAGACGCTCCCTGAAGCTGATCAAACAAGTCATCTATCCTCAGAAGTGGGTAACGGTTCTTCACCGTTACCTTATTCAACTCCCGATAATCTATACACATACGATGCGACCCATCCTTCTTCCTCACAAACAGGATCGGCGCTCCCCAAGGCGAACTGCTCGGCCGAATGAAACCCTTGTCTAACAGCTCCTACAACTGTGTAGTCAACTCCTGCATCTCAGGGGGAGCTAGTCGATATGGTGCCTTGGCTATCGGAGCCGCACCAGGAATTAGGTCGATCCTGAACTCAACCTGTCTCTCAGGAGGTATCCCCGTCAAATCCTCGGGAAACACATCCGGGTAGTCTCGCACTATAGGAACATCATCAACTGTCGTCTTGCCCTTCTCCCGGGCATCCAAGACGTAAGCTACAAAACTGGCGCAACCCTGCTGAACATAGCGTCTCGCCCTTGCGGCGGAACAAAAGGTCGGTCCACGCTGTGGCCTCTCGCCCTGAATCACTAACTCTCCCCCACTGGGAGTGCGAACCCTCACTAGCTGAAGCTCACAATCAATCACCGCCCCATTGGGGCTTAGCCAATCCGTGCCCACAATAACCTTATTCCCTCGCAGGGGAATAGGTACCAGGTCCACTGAAAACTGCTCATCAAACAACTGAAGGGAACACCCTCTATGCACTCTGCTGACCCTCACGGTCCTATCATCTGCTATCTCAACCTCTAATGGACAATCCAGCTCCCCAGGAGCTCTACTAAATCTCTTGCTAAGCGCAAGCGATACGAATGATCGGGTAGCCCCCGAATCGAACAATACCATAGCAGAAATGCCGTTCACAGAGAACGACCCTAAATAAAACATATAATCATAAGCAATATTCAAACGATAATAATAATAAAGAGATGAAGGGAAGATACATACCCGTCACCACATCAGGAGTCGCTCGCGCCTCCTCTGCTGTCATCTGAAACGCCCTGCTCTTCGCCACTGGCGTCTCGGCTCGGCCCTGCCAGCCATCTGTAATCCTCAAGGTAGCAGGGGCAGGTGCAGCCACCTTCCCTGCTGCAGCTAAACTCGGACACTGGGACTTTTTATGTCCCCTCTGATTGCACTGAAAGCAAATCAGATCTGATGCTGCAACGACAGTAGCAGGGGCCGTACAATCCCTACTCAAATGCCCAATCCGACCGCACTTGTAGCAGCCGGAACTCCCTGCCTTGCACGCCCCCTCGTGCAATCTCCCACACTTGCCACAACGACCGTGGCTCTGCTGACTCCTAGATCTGTGATCTGAAACCCTGGGCTTTTTGCCCGAACCGCCTGAACCCAAAACCGCCTCCGGTTTCCTCTTCTTCTCCATCTCGAGATCAATCTCCCTCTCCCGAGCCCTAGCAATCATATCTTCCAGCGTTTTACAGCTGGACCGGCTCACAAACTGGCGGATATTGCTTCGCAACATCTCATGATAACGGGCCTTCTTCATTTCCTCATCAGCTACGTACTGAGGAACGAGAAGAGCCCTCTCCTTGAACTTGGCGGTGATCTCCGCCACTGTCTCTGTAGTCTGGGTGAGGTCCTGAAACTCCCTAGCTAACTGCTGCACCTCAATGACCGGTGCAAACTCCGCCCTGAACCTGGTAGTATAACTCACTTTTCATCTTATTTTGGTAGTATAAATAATGAACTATATGTATTAGAAAGTTTGATGATTTCATCACTAGTATTGGAATAAAAGCTCTCTACACTCTTATATCATTCTTTACTTTATAATTTATCTTGTTATTTGATCATATTTTATAACACGTTATCAACACGAATTTACCATAGAGCTCTAACTCCTTATCACTCAAAAGGAAGAAATCGGGGACTCGCGACTTGACTCGCCGAGTCACCGCCATGCAACTATTCTACACTCGATTCTACTCGAATCCAAAACATACAAATGATAGATCTGAGTCCAATAAGCTGATTTACCACGTAAAGTTTCCAACTTTACGTGTACAAACACATGAACAAGGGAATAAAGGCTAAAAAGGCACTCAAAAGGGTAGATCTAGGGTTATGATGCAAAATAGCTCCATAAAGACAATAGATCTGGGCTCTACAACTCCTAAATGAACAGATCTAAAGATATCTTGACATAAAAGGGCTTCCATATCAACATAAGGCTTGAGAAAAGCATCAACTAGATCTAGAGGGGGTTTTAAAGCATAAAAGGGAAGGAAATCCGAAGAATACCTCAAAGAACTCTTGTTTTCCCTTGAATCTCTGCTCTACAATCCTTCTCCGGAATCTGATGACACCCTTCCAAGGTGAGACCTTCAGAAGGACCATATCCCCCACCTAGAACTCCAAGTCCGAACGCCTCCTGTCGGCGTAGCTCTTCTGCCGACTCTACGCAGTCTGCAGTCTACTACGGACCTGCTGGATCAACTCGGTCGTCTTGAGCACCACCTCTGTGCTCCCGATGACTCGCTGACCGACCTCGCCCCAACAAATCGGGGTCCTACACTTCCTCCCATAAAGCATCTCAAAGGGAGGTCGATCAATACTCATAAAGCTGTAACACATAAAGCAGGCACATAAGGCATCCTCCTAGATCCTTAGTCCTATACTAGCATGCTGTTCTACTGAAACTGAAACTGAACAAATAACTTGTATGGGTAATTTGGGTGTACTTACTTGAGCTCGGCTGATCGCATGCACCACACCCTTATCTCGTTTAAAAATTTCTTTCTTTCTAAGTGCTTTCAAAATTCTTTTAGAAAACATTTTCCTTTTAAAAATCTCTTTATTTCCCCTTAGTTTGAGTTCAGATACACCCGAAAGTGTATCCGAATCCCTCAAACCAGGGCTCTGATACCAACTTGAAATGACCCAAAAATACGACCCAAAAATTTCATTTTTCGATATAACTAAAAACCATAATCTGAGTGTCATATTATAAAACCATACGTGATATATCTCAACATAACAAAACACTGTGCGGAAAACTATATCATATCTATGTCATATCAAATCAAAAACTAAATCAACTCCTAGGATAAAAGCTGAAGCTGTGGTGTGTGCGATGCCATCATCCCGAGCTCTTCCCTCTGCTTGCGGAAGTACCTGAAACCAAAGCTGAAACTGTAAGCACGAAGCTTAGTGAGCTCCCCCAAACTACCACATACCATACAATACTGGGCCTTGCCCATTGCATCAGACCGAAGTCTGGAACTAGCTGCATCGGACCGAAGTCCGGAACTGACTGGGACCTTGTCCCCTGCATCGGACCAGAGTCCGGAACTAACTGCATCGGACCGAAATCCGGAGCTGACTGCATCGGACCGATGTCGGGAACTAACTGCATCGGACCGAAGTCCGGAATTGACTGCATCGGACCGAAGTCCGGAACTGACTGATCATGGCATAGCATAAAAACATAACAACTATTATAATCACATATACTGCATACTGCATCGGAACAGAGTCCGGAACACATAACACAAACATGCTTGTATCACAAAGACATCAAGCACTCTAACTACTGCATCAGACCAAAGTCCGGAACTACTGATAATTAAACGGGCCGGCATTGTGGCCGTAGACCCGTTCCTACTGAAGGGAAACTCACCTCGTGAACTGGCTGCTGAGTGTATGGCTCTGGAAGCTAACTGCTGCTGCTCCGGTATCTCCCCGGCTACAAGTCCATAAACACACTCAATCAAATACTAAACACTGTACTGGGTAAACTGACTCTTTTACCCTTGGTCAAAGTCAACTCTCGGTCAAGGTCAACTCTCGGTCAAAGTCAACTCTCAGTTGACCTGACTCGCCGAGTTGGGCCGCCAACTCGCCGAGTCCCTATTCTCACTCCTCGACCCTACTCGCTGCTACTCGTCGAGTATGGCATCGACTCGACGAGTACCCTCTCGATCCAAGAACTCAGACAATCTTCATCCGACTCGCCGAGTCATATGAACAACTCGACGAGTTGTTCTTGAGCTTAAGAAGATTGCCTTGGACTCGCCGAGTTGTATGAACAACTCGCCGAGTCCCTCCATTACTGAGTCTACCCTCAAACTCGCTGAGTCCACTCCACTACTCACTGGTCCCACTCGACACCGCTCAAAAGGAAGAAATCGGGGACTCGCGACTCGACTCGCCGAGTCACCGCCATGCAACTATTCTACACTCGATTCTACTCGAATCCAAAACATACAAATGATAGATCTGAGTCCAATAAGCTGATTTACCACGTAAAGTTTCCAACTTTACGTGTACAAACACATGAACACGGGAATAAAGGCTAAAAAGGCACTCAAAATGGTAGATCTAGGGTTATGATGCAAAATAGCTCCATAAAGGCAATAGATCTGGGCTCTACAACTCCTAAATGAACAGATCTAAAGATATCTTGACATAAAAGGGCTTCCATATCAACATAAGGCTTGAGAAAAGCATCAACTAGATCTAGAGGGGGTTTTAAAGCATAAAAGGGAAGGAAATCCGAAGAATACCTCAAAGAACTCTTGTTTTCCCTTGAATCTCTGCTCTACAATCCTTCTCCTTGCTCCTTTCTTCTTCTCCTTCTTCAAGCCTTCACAATTACACACAAAATCACTTAGAATCACTCAAGAACGAATTAGGGTTTTCTCACAGCTTCTGAGGGTGAAGGAGGCGAGAATGGAGGCCATAAGGTGGCTTAAATAGTGGGCAACCCGGGGATTTAGGGTTTCTCCCAGACGGACAGACTCGCCGAGTCCAGAATATGGACTCGCCGAGTCGCCAGCTAACACGTGCTCGAAATCCCGTCCCTACTCGGCGAGTCAGACTATGAACTCGCCGAGTCCCTCTTGCAAAACTTCAAAGTAAATACCAAGGAATCATCATACCTGAGACGGGTCGTTACATGAAATGGTTGAAACTATGAAAGTTGCAATTGCTAGAGAACCGAATATCGTTTCTTTGATTTAAATAATACATATCTATAAGGTGTATTAATTTTAGATCATTTACCAAAAAATAAAATGATTGATGTGTGTAACATGATTTTTGTAAAAAAATTAAAACTTATGCAAAATAATAATGAGATATTTAGAATAAAAGTAACTCAAAAAATCAATGGCTTACAATCTTTAAATTATCTTATTAAAAAACTATGTTATTATTTTTATAATACTTTTTGTTAATAATGGAAAAGTTTGGAAAATGATGCAACCCACTTGATATAGTATTGATTGAAATCCACTTTTACTTACACACATAGTACATGTTTCTTTTATTCAAACAAAGGAAAAAATGAAAGTTTTTATAGAGTAAACTACTATGTTTATGCCCCATCGATCACATAATCGATCATCATTTTAGTTGTGAACGGTATGCATAGATGGTAGACCCCTAACATGGGCGGCTCAATCATTTTGGGCTCAAAGCAAGCCAAAAAATTTGAGGCCTTTTGGCCTTTGCTATACTCGGAAGATGAATATGTCGCAAAAATTAAAATCAATTGAAGAATGCAATGTTATTTTAGTTTCATGAATGCAACTATCATTGATTTATTCTTCCGCTTCATTTATTTTGTGGTTACCGGATTAGATTTTTTAATGGACTAAACTTTTGGACTTTGGAGAATATGGGGCCCCTTATAATTGGGGGCCCTAAGCCCTTGCTTAAAAAAAACTCAACATAGAGCCGGCCCTGGCCCTAACTCATTAATCTGGCAATTCATCAACGCTAACCCCTTCACTAGGATCGGCAGGATCGGCAGTTACATTGAGTGCACCGGGCATAGTCATTGGCAAAGGTATTTCTCCACCCTTGACCTATATATAACATTTAAACAGATCATTAGTTATGTCCTTTCCTGTATTTACAGGAGGGAAAACTTTATAAAAATCTTTATGTTTTCACTCAAAATCAATTTAGTAATTATATGTTTGTTTTATTCAATTAAGTAATAAAAACCGGAAATTGTATTCATTTTAACCCTTTTACCCGGTCAACATATCATATCACTTTCAAAATTTACAATTTTTGCCCGGATTTAAATTTTATTACATATTTGGTCCAAAAATACACTTTTGGTTCAGATTTCAAAACATTGTTACAAATTCATCGTTCAATTTGGTATTTTTACGTATTTTTTCAAAATTTTGTTTAAAATATGTTTTTTTGTTATATAAAATCATATTTACATATAAAAAACATATTTTCACACAATTTGTTTCTATATAAAAACATTTTTTATAACACTTTTGTATGTGAAATACCTATATAAAAATCTTTTTTTTAAAACATTATTTTATGCAAATTACCTATTTCTAAAAACATTTTTTTTAATTACCTATTTATAAAAAGGTAGTTATGTGAAATAGGTGTTTAAATATATATATATATATATATATATATATATATATATATATATATATATATATATATATATATATATATATATATATTTATAAAATCATGTTTGTCTATATTTGTATAAAATACGTGTTTGTGTACATTTTTTTTAATAAAATATGCATTTCAAATAACTTTTTTTGTCGTATAAAATCAAATTTATATAAATTTTTTTTTTTTTCACATAGAAAACCTTCTTTTTCTATATAAAACCTTTTTCTAAAAAAAACCATTTAATATGCAAAATACTTATTTATGAAAATATATATTTTTTATTTTGAATACATATTTAAAAAAATGTAGTTATGTGAAATAGGTGTCCATATATATATTTTTATAAAGCGTGTTTGTACACATTTTTACAAAAAATGTAGTTATGTGAAATGGGTCCCTATGGTTTATCAAATGTCATGAATTTAGTCCCAATTATAGGTGAAAAGACCAAAATACCCTCACATGCCCAACACGTGATATGCCTTAACGGTTGAAAATGGACGACGTGAGTAAAAATGGTCATCTTTTCAAGTTTTGCAAACCACAAGGACCATTTACATAAAAAAGAATTAGCATGGACTAAGTTTGTGACTTTTGGTAAACCACATAGACCATTTTTGTAATTTTGTCCTAAATTTACTTTCATTTTCTTAGTGTTTTTCAATATAATTAAGTTTGATAGAAATAGAATTAAAATTAAATTAAATAAAGAACGAAAATGAAAGTAAAATGCTATATTAGACAAATATAATAAAGTACATTGCTATTTCTTGCATTTTTTCCCCGAGGGATGCATCCAATTAGTAGCAATGTACTTTCATGTATGTCTAATATTATAGCTTTATAATTTCATTTTATATTCTTAGCTTTTTTAGTATAATTAAATTTTACAGAAATAGAACTTAAATTCAATTAAATAGATAATGAAAATGAAAGTACATTGCTATATTAGAAAAACTAGAAAGGGTGAGCTTACCCTGGTAGTCATTAGCGTACACCTGCATCCAAATATTATCTGGTTCTGGTGGTTCTGCTGGTAGAGTTGCTACTGGAATAGGACCAAACATTTCAGGGTTTATGTGATTAAGGAGCTGGTGATCATTATGTTAAAGTTCATCACTAGCACAATAAGAACAAATATTATCTAGAAGAGTTTAGCTTGTTCTAGAATGCTCTAGAAGATTCTAGAACATTATGGAAGACTATGGAAGACTCTGGAATATACCAGAAGAGTCTAGAATACTCTAGAATGACATGGAAGACCCTGGAAGGTTATGGATCATTCTAGAAGACACTGGAGCAACCTAGACCTCTCCAGAACATGATAGAATGTTCTAGAAACATATGGAAGCATGTAGAGTATGTTAGATAGTTCTAGAGTTATCTAGTATGTAGTAAGTGTATGCTAGTATCTAGAACCTTCCTAAGAGACCTATAAATAGGTATGGAGCTCATTTGCTCCAAACCATCCAAGAAAAGCCTCCAAGTAAGAAAAGTGTAGTAGTCTCTCAAAGTGTAAAATCTTCTTAAGTGTCTTAATAAAAGTCTTGTTGTTTCCCACACTAAGAGTCGTGTTCAACAATCTGGTATCAGAGCAAGGTTTCTTGATAGTGAGAACGAGTGATTCTTGTTATATCGTGAGTAGTTTGTGACTCTGCAAGTTTAGTATCGAAACTAGCTTGTTTGGTATTACCGAGGTACTGCCAACACGATGGGTGATCTCCAAGTCATCGGAGGAATCAAGAAACTCAACAACAACAACTACAAAATGTGGGAAACATGTATGAAGTCCTACTTACAAGGACAAGATCTATGGGAGGTCGTTGGTGGAAGCGAAACTACGCCACTAGAGGAAGACGTTAATGGTGCTTTGCGCAAATGGACAATCAAAGCAGGCAAAGCAATGTTTGCCTTGAAGACCACAATCGAAGAAGAGATGTTGGAGCATATTCGGGATGAGAACACCCCGAAAGAAGCTTGGGACACGTTTGTGATGCTTTTCTCAAAGAAGAATGATACGAGACTACAACTTTTGGAGAACGAGCTATTATCAATCTCACAATGTGACATGACGATTGCTCAATATTTCCACAATGTCAAGTCGATATGTCGGGAGATTACTGAACTAGATCCGCAATCTGTCATTGCAGAAGCTCGAATGAAGAGGATCATTATCCATGGACTGAGGCCGGAATATAGAAGCTTTGTTACTGCAGTACAAGGATGACCCGTTCAACCATCACTTGTAGAGTTTGAGAATCTGTTAGCCAGCCAAGAAGCTATGGCTAAGCAAATGGGAAGCATCACTCTGAAGAGTGAAGAAGAAGCACTCTACACAAGTAAAAGTCGAAGGAATTTCAAGCCACCTTCTAAAGAAGGATACAAAAATGTTGACAAAGGGAAGAGTCATCCAGGAACCTTACAACCATGGAGATCTCAAAAGACCGACAATAAGAGTTCTCGGGGGAGGAGGTTCGAAGGCAACTGCAATAATTGTGGAAAGTGGGGCCACATGTCCAAGGATTGTATCAAATCTCAAAATAAACAGAATGAATCCGAGATCACTAGAAGCTTAGTTACCTCGGAACGTTATTCTGAAAAATGCGGAAAATATCATCCACAAGTTCGTTTTTCACATTCCAATGAAGTCTTCTGTACTCGTCAGTCTAAGTGACCGAGCAGCTTGCAAACGGCGGGAAACTTCTCCTCCTCGAATGGCTCGCGGATTTCAAATGCGATAACAGTATAGCGATCTACCGCAGCTGCCATGGAAGAAGAAAAGAGTATGAGGATATAGTGATCTAGAGAGAGAATGAGTTGTTAACCGCCGATACACTCTCCGATTTGCGTGAGTACCTTGTATGAATATAAGTTTGTAGTAGACTAGTAGTAAGAATATTCTAAAATTTTGGACAAATTACACTCCCTGTAGTTTGCTCCCTTATGCACGTTTGGTCCCTCATATTATTTTTTTCACTAGGAAAGTTCCTTGCCATACATGAAACGGATATGAAACTTTTTGGTTTTAAATAAATGGTCCTTTTAATTAAATATATTTAATTTATATTTTATAATTACTTAATAATAATAATAATAGGATAAAAGAAATCATTAAGAACAAACAGTTTATATCAATTAGGAACCAAATTTGAAATAAAATCAAACTATGTGGACCATGTGTGTAATTTGTCCAAAACTTTATCATGAATTAATTAATCGTTATGTTATGTACATGCATGCTCTTCGCACCCTCACTCGGACATGCATTATATACTTATATAATTTCACAAATAATTTTAAAAATTAAAAAGGTGTTTTTTTTTCTTTGTTCATTTTAAATGAATTAAGAATCTCTTTTACTCGAATATAAATTTGCATATTGTATACTTAATTTTTTATATACAAAAAACAATAATTTCCATATCAATATGTTAAAAACAGATGCAATGTTATCGCTTGAATTTAGTTGAGTCCAAATCTGTTTTTAACTAACAACTAGTTCAATTTTTTTTATTAAAATTATAGTATTGATTAACAAATTTAAGTTTTTATATAGCGAATCTAAAAAAACGCACTACGTACGAAGGGAATCATGGACTACAAGTCCATATCAAAATCAACTAGTGACCACTCCACAAGTCCACAAATTATCAAAAGGTCTTATGCCAAATATTTTCTTTTTCTTATTTTTTATTGAAAGCTAAACCCCCAAAAAATAGACGCACAACTTAATAATCTCACGCACATGCATGCATAATTGCATATAACTCTCAGTTAAGCATATTAATTAACTGTTTTAAAGTACTAGTTCATCATTTAGCATTTAATTGGATGCATACCTTTTTTCAAAATGACCAATGACCGAAATTTTTGTTGCATTAATTCTTCCTGCGAAACAAACAAACATAAGTAATTAAGAAAAAAAATATTTACGGAATTAATGGAAACAAAGAGAAAAGAAAACTTGAGACTCTAGTCATCTATCTACATGACTACATCAGACACGGAGAAGGAAAGATAGAAAAAAAAATTAAAATTTGATTGATCATATGTATTATTCAATTAATTACTTTTAATAACCGATGGATATACTCAATATAGTGACATGCATAGAATCATTATTATATTGTCACGTACGGCAATTAAATTGGTTTAGGAACATCAAATATATGGTTAATTAGTAACAAAAAATGTATTTTTAGAGGTTGGTGCTAAATAAACTCTTGATAAGGAGTTTAAATTCGATTGTTTATTTGTAATGGATTAAATTTAAATAAAAAGTCTAATCAGTCAATATTAAATTTATCTAACTATTGTACTTCAATAGCTTTATGTAATTATAATATTATTTGATGTAAAGTATTAATAATGCGTTACTTAAAGATATATTTTTGGTAAAAGAAGAAAAACCGATACTTATTTTTTTTTGAACAACAAACAATAACGTGTAGAGATCCATTAACGAAATGCACATTAAGGTTGTATGTATTAATTTGTTTTGTAAACTTAAAAATAAATTTTCTTAATTAATTTTAAAGCTGATTTTGTTAATTATGTAATAATATTATTAACATATTATTTTAATTAACATCGTTACCGATATAGTCGATCATATTATAAAGAGTGTTACACTTCTACTAGTATCGTTTCTCTTATTATTCAATGATATATTAGATGTTTGGTTATTTTTTTATATTAATATTGTAATTAGTTTATTAAAATAAAATACAACTCGGCGAGTCCCTTGTTTTCCCCTTTTCGAGTTATGCCGAGTCGAACCAGTGAGTGAGAGATGGACTCGGTGAGCTAGAGGGTCAGACTCATTCGTGGAAGAACTCGGCGAGTCAAGGCCCTGACTCGGTGAGTCCAAGGCAATCTTCATGCCTCAAGAACAGACTCGACGAGTTGTTCATACAACTCGGCGAGTCACAGCTAGAGTGTTCATCTGATGAAGGAGAACTCGACGAGTTGTTCATACAACTCGGCGAGTCTGATGCAGATTGTTGGAGTGTTAGTATCAAAGAGGAACTCGCCGAGTTTGTGCCAAAACTCGACGAATAGAAGCAAGAAAGTAAGAGTAAGGACTCGACGAGTTGGTGACCCAACTCGACGAGTCAGGTCAACTGAATGTTGACTTTGACCGTTAGGTTGACTTGGACCAGGGGTAAGAGAGTCATTTTACCCTCAGTATTATTATCAGTATTTGATTGGTACTTATGGAATTGTAGCCGGGGTGAAACCGGAGCCGCAGCAGACAAATTCTGGAGCAGTTCTTTCAGCAGCTAGGCTACGAGGTGAGTTTCCTTCCAGTAGGAACGGGTCTACAGCCACAATGTCGGCCCATTTAGTTAGCAGTAGTTTCGGACCTCGGTCCGATGCAGTAGTTAGGGTGCTTGATGTCTTTGTGATTCAAGCATGTTTTGTGTTATGTGTTCCGGACTCTGTTCCGATGCAGTATGTAGTATATGTATTCATGTTAGTTGATATGTTTATGCTATGCTATGTTCAGTCAGTTCCGGACTTCGGTCCGATGTAGGGGACAAGGTCCCAATCAGTTCCGGATTTCGGTCCAATACAGTTAGTTCCAGACTTCGGTCCGATGCAGAGGGCAAGGCCCTGGTTAGTTCCGGACTCCGGTCCGATGCAGTTTCCGGACTTCGGTCCGATGCAGTTTCCGGACTTCGGTCTGATGCAGAGGGCAAGGCCCTGGTTAGTTTCCGGGCTTCGGTCCGATGTAGTGGGCAAGGCCCAGTAGATGCTTTATATGTTATTGTATGGTATGTGGTAGTTTGGGGGAGCTCACTAAGTTTTGTGCTTACAGTTTCAGTTTTGGTTTCAGGTACTTCCGCAAGTAAAGGGAAGAGCTCGGGATGATGGCATCGCACACACCACAACTTCAGTCTTTTTCCTGGGAGTTTGTTTTGATTCATAGTTTGATTTGGCACAAATGTTTATTACATTTTATTATGGGTTGAGATATTTGACACATGGTTTTATGATGAGACGATCAGTATATGGTTTTTATTATCATTAAACAGAAAATTTTTTGGGTCGTATTTTTGGATGTTACATCATGAAACGGTAAAATTCTTTGACAATGGGTGTTCACTTCAGGGGGGAGAGAACCGTAGAAGCAAACACACATAACATGTCACTAGAAATTGGTAATGACACAAAGTTCTTTAACCTTGAAGAAAACAAAAGTATACATGACCATGAAAATTCAGCTGAAGATAGTACAATCCCCGTCACACAACCTGAACCAAACAGTAACACGGAGGATACCGTAGAATTAAATGTAACTAATAATAAAAAAAAATATGTTTGGTGATGTTTTGCAGATAACAACAGATGAATCTAATCTAAGATATCCGATAAGAAGTACGCGTGGAATCCCAAAGAAACAATACCCACCATATTTGAATGCAAAGGCGAAGTACCCAATCAGAAATTACGTGTCACATCATCGGCTAGCAAGCTCACATGTAGCAGCAATGAACAACTTATCCGCCATCTCCATACCACACGACGTACAGGAAGCCTTGAAGGAAGAGAAATGGAAGAAAGCCATGAATGAAGAAATGGAGGCATTGCAGAATAATCAAACGTGGGAACTTGTAACCCGACCTCATGGGAAGAAATTGGTGGGATGCAGATGGATATATATAATAAAATTCAACTCAATGTAACGACCCAATTTTCAAAAGAAAAATTTTCATTTTAAAACAGTCAATTTACTTTTCCATAAACCATGTCGTCACAAAACAATTATTTTCAACTCCATATCAATTACATTATTAATTCCAAATCATCATAGTGTCCCATCAAAACCAGTGAGAGAGTGCACGCCGTGCCATCAAGCCTTGCCTTTGCCTCTGGACTTAGATGTACCTGAAACAAATCCACAAACTGTAAGCTAATGCTTAGTGAGTCCCCCAGAGCATACCCCACACACAATCCCCATAACATATGTCACATTAGCTATAAAAGCTATCTCTACACATATCCTTGCATAAGGATGCCATGGGCTCCCCCACATGGTCTTACACCTACGTGTCATGGGCTCCCCCCATGGTCTTTCCCTGCCGAATAGCCATGAGCTCCCCCACATGGTCTTACATCCAAGTGTCATGGGCTCCCCCATAGTCTTTCCCTGCTAGTATCATACACACACACACACACACACACACACACACACACATATATATATATATATATATATATATATATATATATATATATATATATCATGACTTTACAAAATGGGCCGACCTTGGTTGTAACGACCCAAAAATCAAGGTTAAAAATTTCATTTTAATCTAACCCAAACATAGATACCATTTATTCCAAACATTCTAAAACATTGTTAATTAAAAGCATTTATCATAGTTCGTCCCAAAATCATTCATTGAGGAAATCATAGGTGTGTGCACTGCGATCAATCCGAGCCTTTCTTTTTTCCTAATCAATGATACCTGAAACCAAAACTGTAAACCGTAAGCACGAAGCTTAGTGAGTCCTCAAGAGCATACCACACACAATCCACACAAACACATATCAATTAGCTATAAAAGCTACCTCTACCTCATAATACATGTCAATTAGCTATAAAAGCTACCTCTACTACATATCGCATATCAATTAGCTGTAAAAGCTATCTTTACCACATATCACATATCAATTAGCTATAAAAGCTATCTTTACCACATATTACATACCAATTAGCTATAACAATTATCTTTACCATTATCCACGAAGGCTATCTCTACCGCATATAACTGCATATATATATATATATATATATATATATATATATATATATATATATATATATATAAAGAGAGAAAGAGAGAGAGAGAGAGAGAGAGAGCTAGGTTCAAATGTGGCACATCTATTGTGTGGATGTGTGGATAATGCTATTCTGTGAGAATTACAAATAAAATATGTTGTTTGATAATATAAATACGTTCAATCTTATATAATTATTTTAATTATTAAGCATTTTCACTAATTAAATCGTCTATAAGGTTATTATACACTTTTTTTTTTTAATTATTCTCATTCTGTAAGAATGTTATCAAGATGTTTATTGAGTCGTATTCTATAAGAATTAAAATAAATAAAAAACGATGAATGAGAACAAAAATGAATTATAATTGGTTAGAATCCATTAAAATAACAATAGTTCTGTGAGATTGAACGTATTCACATTACTAAACAACATATTCTCTTTATAATTTTCATAAAATAGCATTATCCATACGTCCACACAATAGTTGTCCATCCACATTATAACCTAGCCCTATATATATATATATATATATATATATATATATATATATATATATATATATCACACACCTCTACATAGCAACTATACCAACTATCATAAAAGGGGCCGGCCTTGGTGCCTTAGACCCATTGGTATGGTGAGAAGACTCACCTGACACTGCTAAAGTTCCGCGGATAAAACTCCAGTTGCTGGTTGACAGATTCCCGAACTGTCAACATCAAACAATACCCAATTAATAATTAGGTTCCAAGCCCAAGGTCCAAATCACACTTCAAAGGCCTAAAAGCAAAGTAATGGGCCAAAGCCCAACATATGGACCAATTTTCCAAATTGGGCCCAAGCCTATCTAATGGGTCCTATCCTAAGGCCCAATGATTTCCTTAGTCCATAACATGGTCCCAATTGGCCCATTAAGGCCCACAATAGCTTAGCCCAATAAGTGGCCCAATAAGAACCCAAATCCAATTAGGGGTTTTCACATAAAATGTCGATTAGGGTTAAGTGTTCCTACTTAACCCATTAAGGACTTAATCCATTAAGTCCAATACCGCCTTTAGGTTATTTTGCCGCTGTTTGTTAATTAATATTTTTGGTTTATTAAATAATTCACGAGTGGCACACCCCCAAACCTGAACGGCGGAAACATTCGGGGGCAGAGGACGTCATGTACAATATAATAACAAATGTAAAATAGCAATCAAAGCAACAATAACCATTGTATTGATAATAATGTGTTTACATTGAATACATAAAGTAGATAGTGTGATTTCAAAAGTAGATGACCAAAACAATGACTTAAAGCTACTATGCTCCATCTTCTTGACACTTGTACGAGTACCTGCTTATTAGTTTCCTAAGAATACAAGTGATTGGGAAAGTGTATCAATATTTTAGTTGGTGAGCTCATAAATATTTGATTTAGAAGGTAATTTTATTGTTTGTTGAAAATGTTCGTATGATATTACAGAAAATCCTATATTTTCTCAATAGCTTGAAGTGTAGCACTTAGCATTGATGACAAAATATATTTGATTCTTACGTTTAAAGAGTGATATATGATACTTTGAATTTGTATATGAAAAGTGACCAATGTTGGTTCCTACCATGATTACTAACTGCATACAAGTTATATAAACTCAAAGACTTGAACCGGCAGTCGATTGGGTGAATCTGCCCTAAGTCCACACCCAAACAAGGAACAGGAGATAAGGCGGAAATCACACATTCCACTGTCTATCAAATCTTCATTTTATGTAGCCTAAACATATCCACTAAGTAGTCATATCAATATGTAACTATATGTATATGTTTCCAGAAAATCCGATATTTCCTATGAAATGAGTTATGATTCGTTGTGTATAAAATGAATGTATTAGATCCGGAAAATCCCATATTTTCCCTAATAATGTATTTGTAAAACTGTTTGCTTGTAAAGTGATAGTGTTAAACCCGAAAAATCCTATATTTTCCTAAGAGTGAGAGGCAGTCTTAAATGACCAAGACTGTAACTTGTGAGTAAATATGTCATACTAATTAGTTGTAGTTGTATCTATATTGAATTCCGAATGTGCTGATAATACCCTATCATGATTACTTAGTCCCTACAGGTTATATATGACTATGACTGAAACCGACAGTCGATTGGGTGATTCCGCCCTAAATCCACAACCAAACAAGGAACAGGAAATGAAGCTGAAATCACACATCCCACTATCTATCAAATGAAAACCATATATAAAATACGAAGGGATCATATAGTTATTATTCCCCGAACTTGATTGAGTTGAGTATTACTACGTGTATAAGTCATTGTTTCCGCGTTGCAAGTTCCTATAACCATGCTAATATGATGGATATCCTTACTGTAAATGACATTTGTAACCCCTGAAGTTTCGTTCCAACTGTAGCTAACAACCAGGGCATGGGATTTTCTGTCCCGTATAGATCTATACACAAACTCACGCTCTCCCTATAGGAGACTCTGGTTATAAGTGATGGACTTTCGTTTAGTACTAAACAAAGCAACTGTCTCACAGATGATTCACTAACAATAAGTTCACTAGTAACATATGAAAAACCTTTTATTAAATAAAAATAACAATTTTCATTTATAACTTTGTACGATAGAAAGAGTGGATTGACTCATAAATTATACTCATCACCATTTATATACGTGTTTTCCTATCGTTGTACCTTTTAACCTGTAATTTCCATAAAACGATACTTATCATAGTTTCCATGTATATTATTTATATAATGGAACATTGTTATTAACAACATTTAGAAGTTTATAAGTTTGATAATAATGTTTGTGATTCGATGTCGATATTTTCGTGTAATAAATACGTAAAGTATAAGAAAACATAAACAATAGTTTGAAACACAAATTTCCTTGTGTTATACTTGTATCCCCCCCGCCTATAAAACATATAAAAAGTTTGGAAAAGGTGTAGGGGTATGAAATCACTAGATAAGTGGAGAATCGGGCAACGCTTCATTTTTACGAAGGATCGTTCTTGACGAAACAACGGGTTTCTGGTGAAAAACCAGGCTTCACGCGGGCAGTACTTCGACTGGAAAAGATTATTTCTCGGGAACTTTGGGACTTCGAGCCTTCTTCGGGATCTGGACGTGTAATTGGGGCGTCGGTGTAACGACCCATTTTTCACGTCCAAAAATTTCATTTTTCAATTAATATTTAGTAAAATCATTTGCAAATAAACATTGTCCGATCAAACCATTTCATGAACATATACTATGTCTGAAAACCAAAACATGTGAACTATCAAAATGTCAGAGTATGAATCCCAGAACAATCCCATGAATGCGGAAAAACAGTGCGTGTGTATGATGTGCCGCTACCGCGCCAGCTCTTTCCCCTTCGACGAAGAGGTACCTGAAACCAAAGCTGTAAACTGTAAGCACGAAGCTTAGTGAGTTCCCCCATCGTACCACATACCATATGCTCACATAACATACATACTGCCAGGCTATTCTGAGGTGCCTGACTACCCGGTGCGGCCATTCTGGGGTGCCGACTACCCGTGCAGCCATTCTAGGGTGCCGTCCTACCCGTATCAAGCCATTCTGGGGTGCTGACTACCCATCGTTCCTAACAACCGATCCTCGGGGACTATTTCACCCCCTACTGCTACTATCATATATATCATAACATAAACATACTATCGGACATATATGGGGTGTCCGAACTACCCTTCGGTCCTAACAACCGAACTTGGGGTCTATTCCCCTCCTACTACCACTATCACATATAACATATCTGGCCAACATATAAACATATCATCACATACTGTCAGACATATCTGGGGAGTCTGACCTACCCTTCGGTTCTAACAACCGAACTCTACTACTATCACATATAACATATCATGCCAGCATATAACATATCAGGTAGTAGCAAACCTAGATGATATCATAAAGACAATCATCTAACATACAACTCCTACTGGTGGGCCGGTATTGTGGCCATAGACCCACCGCTACTAGAAGGTAACTCACCTCAGAGTAGCTGCTGATTTTAGCGGGAACTGACTGTCTACTGCTGCTGCTGCTGTTCCGGAAGTCCTCCTGCTATAATTCCCACAAACATTCAGTCAAACACTGCTAGCTGTACTTAGGGTAAAATGACCATTTTACCCTTGACCAGGTCAAAGTATAAGTCAAAGTCAACTTCCAGTCGACCCGACTTGTCGAGTTGGCTTGCCAACTCGTCGAGTCCCTGCCCATTCGATTGTCCTCAATCCGACTCTACTCGTCGAGTCAGGCATTGACTCGACGAGTTCTCCTTCTAACTGATGTCCAAAAGTCCTTCATCCTACTCACCGAGTTGCATGAACAACTCATCGAGTTCATCTTCATCCGAAGAACACTCTATGCTGAAACTCGCCGAGCTGTATGAACAACTCGCCAAGTCTGTTCTTGAGGTAAGAAGATTGCCTTGGACTCTCCGTGTCAGGGCATTGACTCGCCGAGTCCCTCCATGGATGGTTTTGGTTTCCGACTCACTGATTCCACCCGTGCCTCACAACTCCACTCAGCAAACACGAAAAAGGGGAAAACTCGGGGACTCGCGGCTCTACTCGCCGAGTCGTTCACATGCAATTACTATATACTCAATTCTGCTTGAATCCAGCTCATACCATACGTAGATATGGGCTCTTAGGGTAGGTTTTACATGTAATGTTTCCAACTTTACGTGTATACATGCATATGATGGGGATTTAAGGCTTAATAAAGGCTAAAATGGTAGATCTAGGACATTCAAGCACTTTACTCCCATAAAGGCCATGGATCTAAGCTTCTGGAGCTCAACCCTGCCTAGATCTAGAGGTTAATCAGCTTATTACAACCCCTAATCCACAACCAATCTTGGAAATGGTTCAAGAAGGACTTTAATGGTGCCCTAAGGGACTTTAAGCATAAAAACAGAAGGAAACAGAGTTATACCACAATGAATCTCTGAAATATCACCAAGATATCGGGCCTCCTTCTTCTCCTCTTGATCTACTCTCCTTTTTCTCTCAAAATCTTCAAGAAATCACACCGAAACACTTCAATCTCACAAGAAAAGGGGTTAGGTCAATATAAGGAGCTCTGAGGGTGAAGGAGTCAGGATTGGGGCGCATAAGGTTGCTTTAAATAGGGTGCAAACCCTTGAAATTAGGGTTTCATCCAGACAGTGGGGACTCGCCGAGTCCAGAATATGGACTCGCCGAGTCGCCAACTTAAACATGCTCAATATCCCGACTCTACTCGGCGAGTCGGGCCTACAACTCGCCGAGTCCAAGGCTAAAAATGTAACTTACTTAGATAGGACATACGTACTAGGAACCAGGTGCTACAAATCTCCCCCACTTATTTTAGACTTCGTCCTCGAAGTCTGCTGCTCGATCCTGGAACAACTCGAGGTATTGTTCTATCATTTCTTCCACCGGCTCCCAAGTCCACTCTGAACCCTTCCGGTGCTGCCATTGCACCTTCACTAATTCCACCCTCTTGTTCCTCAGATCCTTCGACTTCCGGTCGAGGATTGCGACTGGGTGCTCAATGTAATTCAGGCTGTCATCTACTTGAATATCTTCTAACGGCACCATCGCTGAGTCATCCACTAGGCACTTCCGCAACTGGGAGACATGGAAGGTGCTGTGGATCTGACTGAGTTCAGCTGGCAGATCTAGCCTATATGCCACCTTGCCTACCCGGGCTACAATCCTGAATGGTCCAATATATCTCGGGCCCAACTTGCCCCGCTTCCTGAATCGAATGACACCCTTCCAAGGCGACACTTTCAGGAGAACCATATCCCCGACCCGAAACTCTAGGTCTGATCGGCTTGTCGGTGTAACTTTTCTGCCGACTCTGCGCAGACTGAAGCCTGCTTCGAACCTGCTGAATCCTCTCAGTCGTCTTGAGCACCACCTCTGTGCTCCCCATGACCCTCTGGCCAACTTCGCCCCAACATATCGGGGTCCTGCACCTCCGTCCGTATAACATCTCGAATGGAGGACGGTCAATATTCGCGTGGTAGCTGTTGTTGTACGAGAACTCAGCCAAGGGAAGATAGGTATCCCAGCTACCACCGAAGTCTAACACGCACGCCCGCAACATATCCTCCAGAGTCTGGATGGTCCACTCGCTCTGACCATCCGTCTGCGGGTGAAAGGCGGTGCTAAAATGCAGATGAGTGCCCAAATCATCATGGAACTTCTTCCAAAACCTGGAAGTGAAACACACATCTCTATCTGATATCAATGACACCGGCACCCCGTGCCGCGCCACTATCTCCCTGATATAGATATCGGCCAACTTTTCGGCCGAGATACTCTCCTGGATCAGAATGAAATGGGCACTCTTGGTCAATCGATCCACGATGACCCATATCGAATCTACTCCTCGCGCAGTCCTGGGAAGCTTTGTGATAAAATCCATCGTAATATCTTCCCATTTCCACAACAGGATGTCCAAAGACTGCATCTTGCCATGCGGCCTCTGATACTCGGCCTTGACCTTCCTGCAGGTCAAGCACCGCTCAACGTACCAAGCCACATCCCGCTTCATGCAGGGCCACCAATAGTCCAGACGAAGATCCACATACATCTTCGTCGCCCCTAAATGAATGGAGAATCTGGATTTGTGCACCTCCTCCATCAAAATCTGGCGCATGCCTCCTTGATACGGCACCCACACTGTAACACCCAAAGTTTTGAAGGCCAAGAAAGGAAAGAAAACCTTAATTTTAAGGGGCGACTCGGCGAGTCCGAGCGGGATCCGGGTCGAGGAGTAAGTGACCGACTCGGCGAGTCGGCCAAGGTGACTTGGCGAGTTTGGTCTGTGCGTGGAAAACCCTAAATTCGGGACTTGGAGCCTATATAAACGTCTTAATCTTCTTCCTAGGGTTCCTTACTGCCTCTTTAGCCCTGGATACCAAACCCTAGCTGTCATAGCCATTGATTGAGCCAATTATTGCCTTGAAGAGTGCATTAAGCTTGGAGAAAGAAGAAGAATCTTGAGAGTGAAAAAAGGGGGCTGTAGATCCGGGATTGGGAAGACATTTCTGAGCTTTTGGAGGTAATAAGCTAGTCCTTGGACTCCCTTGCACCTAGATTTATGTGTGTGTTGGGCATTCTTGGCATAATAGTAACCATTTCGAGCTAGAAGTCCAGATCTGAGGTTGCTACCTCAGATCCATGCTTGTTTTGGTCTAGTGTCCAATAAAGTATCTACCCTTGAGCTGATTATGGAGCCTTCTTGCCTTAAACCCTAGTTTATGGGGTATTGTGCCTAGATCTCCTTCTCTACACGTAAAGTTTGCAACTTTACGTGAGGAATAAGCTTGGGAAGGATAGATCTACATTTTGGAGTCCATGCATGACTCCAAAGTCCTCTGCATGTATGTAGATTTGAATGGACTCGGCGAGTCCTTCGAGTGGACTCGGCGAGTATCATGAAGATGAGGAGGAACTCGACGAGTGGGATGAACAGCTCGTCGAGTCGCATGAAGTTGGGCATGAACTCGGCAAGTTGGAAGAACAACTCGGCGAGTTGGATGAAGATTGCCTGGTACTCGGCGAGTCTGTTCTTGGACTCGGCGAGTCAGGTTACGAAGCCCCAAACCCTTCGAGTTGCGACTCAAATCAGTGAGTCGGGTGGAGACTCAGCGAGTTGGACAGGTCAGGACTCGGAAATCGTTGGACTCGGCGAGTCATGTCGCGAATGGAAGGACCCTGAGTATATGAACTCGGCGAGTCAGTAAGTGGACTCGGCGAGTAGGGTTGACCTGGAAAGGTTGACTTTGACCAGGACTTTGATTTAGACCAGAGTTGACTTGGTTAACTGTTGGGGGTCAGTTAGACTAAGTGTTGCATTGATATTGATAGCTCGGGAAGCTAGTAGAGCAGGAGTTCAGTGAGTGGTCGGGCAGCAGCTAGTGGGATCATCAGCAAGTTCAGCCAGTGCAGGTGAGTTTCCCTTTATGTGAATGGGTCTAAGGCCACAATGCCGGCCCATGTAGTTATGAGTAGAAGACCTGGGGGTTAACCCTAGGTACAGTATGCTAGTATGATATTCAGGACGAGGTCCAATGATAGCGGGCGGGTGCCCAAGGATTGGTTTCTATGATAGTTTATACTTGTTGTCTGTGTGATACATGTATGTGCTTGGTAGGGAGGTGAGTGTGGGCGAGGTCCCGTATCTCACCGATAGCAGAGTGTGGATGGTGTTCCACATCTCATTAGCAGCAAAGTAGGGGCGAGGCCCAAGTTAGGGAAGGAGTGAGTGTGGGCTGGGCCCGTATCTCATTATCAGTAGGAGCATGGACGGGGTTCCAAGACTTATCAGTAGCAGGACAAGGGTGAGGCCCAGGATAGGCGAGGCCTTAGGACATGATCCATTGTATATGTTTAGCTTATGTTTTGCAGTATGATTACGTGCTATTATATGTTAGCAGGCGAGGCCCTATGACATGCGAGGCCTAAGTGAAACAGATCTGTATCCGAGCGGGGCTCGAAGCCAGGCGGGGCCGTTGTAGCGGGCGAGGGCTGAGGTAGCGGGCGAGGCCCGTGGTAGGGGCGAGGCCCAGAATAGTGGGCATGGCCCAATATGTGCAGTATGTGGTTATGCATGGTATGTGTTAGGGTGGGGAACTCACTAAGCTTCGTGCTTACGGTTTTCAGTTTTGGTTTCAGGTACTTCCGGTAGTGGAGGGAGGAGCTCGGGGTGATCGCATGGCACACACCATAGATTAGACAGCCTGGGAATGTTTACTCTGATGACGAATATGTATTTTGGAAACTAATACTCTGCTTATGTTTTGAAATGATGAAATTGCTTTAAGTAATGTTTTATTAAAAGAAATTTTCAGTCTTAAATTTTGGGATGTTACAAGTTGGTATCAGAGCCTTGGTTTGAGGGATTCAGGCATACTCTCGGGTGTGACTGAACTCAAACTGAGGGATCGGATAAAAAGTTTTCAAAAATGAAAAGACAGTTTTGTAAAACGAATTTTGAGAACGAAAAATAGTTTTAGAGAAACAAAAAGAATTCAGAAAGAAAATAACTTTGAAAAGAGAAAAAAAGGGGTGTGGTGCATGCAATCAGCCGAGCTCAAGTAAGTACCCCAAAATACCCATACAAGTTATGATTTTATTATCAGTTAGTAGAACAACATGCTAGAATAGGACTAAGGATCTAAGGATGATGCCTTATGTGCCTGTTATTTGTGCTTTTGAGCTGCATGATAGTGCTGATTAGACAGTAGTAGGATAGCCTGTTTAGGTTATGCCTGAGTTTATGAGTTTGTGTTGCATGCTAGTTTAGATTCTTGCTATTTGGATATGATTGCTTGAGTATGTTATGGTTAGATTTTCCCTTGTCTGAATGCTGATTGCTTTGTGCATTGTGGGATTCTGAGTGATGGGAGTTAGCCATTAGGTGGATACGACACGCCACATGTGATTAGGGTTGAATAATCTTAGAGTGTTGGATTTGGTCCTATTGCATAGCTCTTGTTTGAGTCCAACCGTAGTAGGAACGAGTCTTTTACTTGAAGGATTATCTGAGCCTCGTCACATGTGACGGTATCCAGGTGATGGCTAGTTGGTATCACAAGGAGACCTTCAGCAGCCGAGGACTGGTTTGAGTTGAGTCAGAGGTTTCCCTAGGGTAAGCCTAGGATGAGGTAGTGCTGGGAGCAGTAGTATTGGAAAAGGGACCTGGTGGAGTCGAAGCAATTCCTGAGGAAAGTACGGATAGATGTGGAAGGTAGTATGGCCCCGTACTACTGAAAGCAGAGGATCCGTACTCGATTCGGGAAAGGCCGAGACAAGACCGGGAACCGGTAGGGTGTGGTGGTCTCGCAGCAGTAGTAAGTATTCTGATAGTGATTGTGTTATATTTTTCAGCATGGTGACGTTGCGAGAGAGACCAGCGGGCGGATCAGGCACCGGAGAGGGATGGGGTTCGGGTTCAGGGGCCAAGTAGCTCGAGGAGCGGATGAGAGAGTTGATATCAGCTGAGGTTACGCGCAACATTCTAGCTCAGACTCTTGTGATCTTTGGCACGGTCAAGGAGGGTATATTGGAGATTTTGGATGAGAGGCTGGGAGCCTTCCGTACCGAGATGATGGCTTTGGTGGGAGCGCGTACCTTGACATTTCGAGAGTTCAGGGCGTGCGGGGCACCAGATTATCATGGGGCTAGAGACCCCATCGCTAGCAGCAGATGGTTGGATGATGTTGCCAACGCATTCCGTACGAGCCGGTGTCCTGAGGGGGACAAGGTCAGACTCGCTTCCTATCTTCTGAAGGACAGAGCGAGGGATTGGTCATGCTTTGGGGGATGATGCCGCGTTGGACGCGATGACTTGGAGCGATTTCTCGGCCAGGTTTAGGGCAGAGTTCTCGCCGATTATTGAGGTGCATCAGTTGGCCCGGGAGTTTCAGGATTTGACGCAGACCACTGAGACTGTGGTGGAGATCACCGCCAAGTTCAGGAAAGGGCTCTTCTTGTACCGCAGTATGTCGCGGATGAGGAGATGAAAAAGGCCCGATACCATGCGATGTTGAGGGATGGCATCAGGGAGTTCGTGAGCAGATCCAGCTGTAAAACGCTGGAAGATATGATTTCTCAGGCTAGAGAGAGGGAAATTGATTTGGAGCAGATCCGGAAGAGGAAGCCGGATGAGGTTCAGGTAGCTACAGGTTTGGGCAAAAGGCCCAAGGGATCAGATTCGAGGTCGAGGGATTATCAGGACCGTACCCGGTGCGGGAAGTGTGGCAGGGCGCACGGGGGCGCGTGCAGGAGTGGTAGCGGTGGTGAGTCTGGCTGTTTCAAGTGCGGTCGGACTGGTCATTTCAGCAGGGATTGTACTGTTACCACCTCACAGGGATTAGACCTGTTATGTTTTCACTGCAACCAGCGGGGCCACAAGAAGGCCCAGTGCCCCAGTTTGTTTTCAGCAGGATAGGTGATGGCACCTGCCCCTGCAACTTTGAGGATCACAGACGGCCGTCAGGGCCATGCAGAGGTGCCTGCGGTAGGAGGCAGAGCTTTTCAGATGACTACCTTAGAGGCGCGATCAGCACCGGACGTTGCATGTTTGCGATTTCTGTTACAGTTCTTTTATTTGTGCATGATTATATTGTTATGGTTCTACATCATTATCGGTATGAGTATTTTATTTTTGAGCATTTGATTGTGATCGAGTTATATGTCATCTGCATACCTTGGGTATTCGAGTGGTAGTGAGGAGATGTGCCCTATTGGAGAAGGCTACATAGGATGCAGTAACTGTAGCATACTTGGGAAGGACTTGTTATGTCTCGCTAGATCGGAGTTGTATAGTGTTAGAAATGGATTGGTTAGATCCCTAGCTATGGTAAGCTTGGATTGCTCAGCAGATTGATTATGGAATGGTAGCAAGGATTGGGATTTCTTTTTAAGTATTGAGTAACAAGGGGTAAGCAAGATAGAAGTGAGGGAGAATCCTCCGAGTGTGCAAAGGTAGGAGCACGCAGACCCAGAATGAGTGCGCGACCTCCGAGAAGGAAAGGAAGTAGTTCAGCGTTTGATGGATTGAGGATTTCAGGGTTGGGAGTTTGAGAAACTCCCCATCAGTTAGTGCGTGTGATGGTAATGGTTAGTGCGTAGCTGGGAATTCAGATTGTGGATCGCTGAAGGACTCGAGGTAGTCGGAATGAGGATCTGGAGAGCTTATGGCACATGGGTTCCTTTGTACTAGCAGTCAGTGGTGGAAGTGTTGTAAGACTACGGGGCAGCCATAGCATTCACTAGCAGTCAGCAATGGATGGTGGTGTAAGACTACGGGTAAGCCGTAGCATTCCTTAGTAGCTTCGATTAGCGGAGTTGGGGCGAGACCCTTATCTCCTAGTGATCAGGTAGGGATCAGGAATGGGTAGTGGATGAGAATGATAAGGAGTTGCCTGTATAGTCCTAGAGAGGTGAACCTTAGGAGGGGCCGCTCCAGGATATAATTGGGTGAGACCCATGGGCGAGGCCCGTATGAGATTAGCAGTGTAGGTGAGACCTTAGAGCAGGGTTGCTTAGTAGTATGGTTGGGTGAGACCCGTGGGCGAGGCCCGAGCGAGAGTGGTTAGACTAGTGCGACTAGGAGGTTAGAGGCGGGTGGGACCCGTGGGTGAGGCCCGTGAGTTTTAGTAGCACAGGTGGGACCTGGTAAGGACCTTAGTGTCAAGATAGGGGATCGAGGATCCCAGGATTGTAGCGCCTGAATGGCATGATAGATTGAGCAGTATGGGTGGTCTCAGTTCGTCCGAAGTCAGAAGAGGAACATCAGAATTTCCATTCAGTGGCAGTGCGAGTATGCAGCGTATGGTGGAATTCAGTTAGTTGACCATGAGGTGCTCGGCACCAAAACATAGTAGAAAGAAATGGCCAGTGGATACTGGCGATAATGACCCGTACTGGTAGTAGCGGGAGTAATAGAATTGGTAAAGATAGGGTCTTCACAGTGGAAGAGGAAATAGTTGGTTATGGAGCATTGCCTTGGGGAGGCAAGGAAATCGCGCAAGGAAGAAGGGGGGGGGGGGGGGTGAACCCCTATAGGTTCAGTTGCAGTACTCGGAGAGTACCAGAAGTATTGACGGTTGAGTAAGTTGCGTTTCCAGAATGTTCAGGGTCAGGGTTGACCCGAGATGATTATCCGCAAGGATTGATGCTAGTCAGGATGATCGGGCGGAAGACCAGCGAAGGTAGGCAGCTGGTGTTGGAATAATTGGTTGGGTATTACAGGCAGATCGTAGGCGATGGGCCATAGCAAACTTCGAGGACGAAGTTTAGTTTAAGTGAGGGAGAGTTGTAACACCTAAAGTTTTGAAGGCCAAGAAAGGAAAGAAAACCTTAATTTTAAGGGGCGACTCGGCGAGTCCAAGGAGGAACTCGGCGAGTCCGAGCGGGATCCGGGTCGAGGAGTAAGTGACCGACTCGGTGATTCGGCCAAGGTGACTTGGCGAGTCTGGTCTGTACGTGGAAAACCCTAAATTCGGGACTTGGAGCCTATATAAACGTCTTAATCTTCTTCCTAGGGTTCCTTACTGCCTCTTTAGCCCTGGATACCAAACCCTAGCCGTCATAGCCATTGATTGAGCAAATTATTGCCTTGAAGAGTGCATTAAGCTTGGAGAAAGAAGAAGAATCTTGAGAGTGCAAAAAGGGGGCTTTAGATCCGGGATTAGGAAGACATTTCTAAGCTTTTGGAGGTAATAAGCTAGTCCTTGGACTCCCTTGCACCTAGATCTATGTGTGTGTTGGGCATTCTTGGCATAATAGTAACCATTTCGAGCTAGAAGTCCATATCCGAGGTTTCTACCTCAGATCCATGCTTGTTTTGGTCTAGTGTCCCATAAAGTATCTACCCTTGAGCTGATTATGGAGCCTTCTTGCCTTAAACCCTAGTTTATGGGGTATTGTGCCTAGATCTCCTTCTCTACACGTAAAGTTTGCAACTTTACGTGAGGAGTAAGCTTGGGAAGGATAGATCTACATTTTGGAGTCCATGCATGACTCCAAAGTCCTCTGCATGTAAGTAGATTTGAATGGACTCAGCGAGTCCTTCGAGTGGACTCGGCGAGTATCATGAAGATGAGGAGGAACTCGACGAGTGGGATGAACAGCTCGTCGAGTCGCATGAAGTTGGGCATGAACTCGGCGAGTTGGAAGAACAACTTGGCGAGTTGGATGAAGATTGCCTAGTACTCGGCGAGTCTGTTCTTGGACTCGGCGAGTTAGGTCGCGAAGCCCCAAACCCTTCGAGTTGAGAATCGAATCAGTGAGTCGGGTGGAGACTCAGCGAGTTGGACAGGTCAGGACTCGGAAATCGTTGGACTCGGCGAGTCATGGACTGACTCGGCGAGTCATGTCGCGAATGGAAGGACCCTGAGTATATGAACTCGGCGAGTCAGTAAGTGGACTCGGCGAGTAGGGTTGACCTGGAAAGGTTGACTTTGACCAGGACTTTGACTTAGAGCAGAATTGACTTGGTTAACTGTTGGGGGTCAGTTAGACTCAGTGTTGCATTGATATTGATAGCTCGGGAAGCTAGTAGAGCAGGAGTTCAGTGAGTGGTCGGGCAGCAGCTAGTGGGATCATCAGCAAGTTCAGCTAGTGTAGGTGAGTTTCCCTTTATGTGAATGGGTCTAAGGCCATAATGCCGGCCCATGTAGTTATGAGTAGAAGACCCGGGGGTTAGCCCTAGGTACAGTATGCTAGTATGATATTCAAGACGAGGTCCAATGATAGCGGGCGGGTGCCCAAGGATTGGTTTTTATGATAGTTTATACTTGTTGTCTGTGTGATACATGTATGTGCTTGGTAGGGAGGTGAGTGTGGGCGAGGTCTCGTATCTCACCGATAGCAGAGTGTGGATGGTGTTCCACATCTCATTAGCAGCAGAGCAGGGGCGAGGCCCAAGTTAGGGAAGGAGTGAGTGTGGGCTGGGCTCGTATCTCACTATCAGTAGGAGCATGGACGGGGTTCCAAGACTCATCAGTAGGAGGACAAGGGTGAGGCCCAGGATAGGCGAGGCCTTAGGACATGATCCATTGTATATGTTTAGCTTATGTTTTGCAGTATGATTACATGCTATTATATGTTAGCGGGCGAGGCCCTATGACAGGCGAGGCCTATGTGAAACAGATCTGTATCCGAGCGGGGCTCGAAGCCAGGCGGGGCCTGGAGCGGCGGGGCCGTTGTAGCCGGCGAGTCCCGAGGTAGGGGGCGAGGCCCAGAATAATGGGTGTGGCCCAGTATGTGCAGTATGTGGTTATGCATGGTATGTGGTAAGGTGGGGAACTCACTAAGTTTCGTGATTACGGTTTTCAGTTTTGGTTTCAGGTACTTCCGGTAGCGGAGGGAGGAGCTCGGGGTGATCGGATGACACACACCATAGATTAGACAGTCTGGGAATGTTTACTCTGATGATGAATATGTATTTTGGAAACTAATACTCTGCTTATGTTTTGAAATGATGAAATTGCTTTAAGTAATGTTTTATTAAAAGCAATTTTCAATCTTAAATTTTGGGACGTTACACACACCCTACGGTGTAGTGTCAATAATCCTCGACTATCATAATCGAAGGAGGTGACTTGACCCACTATTGGCTCGCTCTTCCGATGCTCCTCCTTCATAGCCTCCTGCTGAGCTTCCCGAATCTGCTCTAACAGTGGAGTCACCAGCGTCATCCTCATACACACATCCCTGATCGGCGCCGCCTTACAGCTAAGCGCATCGGCCACCACATTGGCCGGGTCTACTGAAATCCCGTTCTTGTTGACAAGGTGCCCATGAAACTGCACCTCGCGCAACCAAAACTCACATTTGGAGAACTTGGCGTACAAGCTCTCACTCCTCAAGGTCTCCAGTACCCCCCGCAGGTGCTCCTCATGCTCCTCTTGAGTCTTGGAATAAACCAAGATATCATCAATAAACACTATCACTGACCGGTCTAACATCGGTCTACACACGCGGTTCATGAGATCCATGAATGCGGCAGGGGCATTGGTGAGCCCGAAGGGCATCACCACAAACTCGTAGTGGCCATAGCGCGTCCGAAACGCAGTCTTCTGCACATCCTCCTCCCTGACCCTCTTCTGATGATATCCTGAACGCAGATCAATCTTGGAGAACCAAGATGCTCCCTGAAGCTGGTCAAATACATCGTCAATCATCGGGAGTGGGTAACGGTTCTTCACTGTTACCTTATTCAGCTCTCGATAATCTATACACATCCGATGTGACCCGTCCTTCTTCTTTACAAACAGAATCGGGGCTCCCCAGGGTGAACTGCTTGGTCTAATAAATCCCTTGTCTAGCAGCTCCTGCAGCTGCGTAGACAACTCTTGCATCTCGGGAGGAGCCAACCGATAGGGTGCCTTGGCTATCGGAGCCGCACCAGGGACTAGGTCGATCATGAACTCCACCTGACGCTCCGGAGGTATCCCAGGCAATTCCTCGGGGAATACGTCCGCGAACTCTCGAACTACGGGCACCTCGCCCACCGTCGCTCTACCCGCCTCCCGGGTATCGATAACATACGCGACATATCCCGCGCAACCCTGTTGAAGGTAGCGCCTAGCCCTCGCTGCTGAACATACTGTGGGTCCACGCTGTGGCCTCTCGCCGTGGATCACCAGTTCTCTCCCACCTGGGGTCTTGATCTGTAACATACACTTTAGTAACCTTGTTTAATTATCATGTTTCATATGATTGTTAGTTTAAAAATGAATATTATTAGATATTATGTTGTTTTAAACGTTTAAAGTAGGTAGTTATAGTAAAATAGAATTGTAAGCGTTAAAAAAAATTATTATTTTTTGGTATGGTTTTAAGCGTTGATTTCTAATGAAATAGGTTTATGATATTTGAATTTAAACTAAGTTTAGAATCATTTGGAAGGTATTAGAGGTGATAGGGAAGTCTTATGTGATTCCGATCAAAAAGTTAACTATCGGAATTAACGAAAGTATAACGTCTAAGATGGAAATAATTAAATCTGATTTTATTGGAAGATCTTTTCTGGGATATTTTTATTGGAAGTTGTAAATTATCTCGTTAGAAACGTATAGGCAAAAACCTCATCGAAAACGGAGTTTCGAGCGAAAAGTTATGCAATTTTTTGTGTTTAGGGGTAAAACGGGTACCCAAACCGGGTCAAACCCGACCCAACTCGGGTTTTTACCCATTGAAACACGATTTTGAGTCATTTTTCTGCCATTTTCAGTTCCTCACCATCCCTATGGGATATTTTCACATACATGATCAATCTTGATCAAGTTTTGAAGATTAAATGAAGATTTTGAGTGTTCTTGAAGTATCAAGTCTAGTAATCAAGGTATGAACTCTTAATTTTTGGATTAACCCTTGTAATTAGTGAGTTATTAAGAGATTAGGGTTTGATCAAAGTGGGTTTACCACTGATTTAATGAAATTAGGCATGAGTTTATGTTATTAACCTAGAATCTTAAATGGAAATCAAGTAACTACATGTAAACTTGAGAATTAATCATATGGTTTAAGAGTAATTAGTGAAAATTAGTAATGAAACCCATGGTTTATACTTGAGTTAGAATGGATTACTAAAATATTCAGTGTTATCACTGTAAAAGAAGAACTTGGTGATATTGATCATGAGGTTTGATCATGTAAAGGGTAAAATGAAACTATAAAGGGTATAATTGTCCTGTTTTTGTAAAAATCATCAAAAATTGTAGAAAAATTTTATGGAGATGTGCTATATATCCCTGGAAAGCTTAGAATGTATACTTTGATTTTTGTTTTAAAACAAAAATCTAATTCCGGACTTAAGATGGGTGAAAACAGCTATATGTTCAGTGCAGTAAGGCTGAATTTTGACAACTTTGGGACATTTTGACAGCTTTAGGATGCTGTTCTGTAAAATTCATAGTAAATTATAGAAAAATCATAAAAATGTGAGGTCAGTGGCATTAGAAAGATATAAGAGTATATTTTGTTAATATTTATAACTTATTAGTTATTTTGATATTTAAGAAGGGTAAAACAGATCTGCAAGTGACAGCTATACAAAGAACAAAAACTTAAAATTTAAAATTGAAAACAACATAACTTAAGAGTAGTTGAGTAATTGCTTATGAAATTTGAAATATGAACTCCAGGCGTATAATTGAAGGTTTTAGAGGCCTGAAGATGGTGTAATTTCATCAGAAAAAGAGGAATTTTATCACAACATTCGGTTACAGCACAGTGAGTTCAATATAGGGACAATTGTATGTCATGTGTTATATGTGCAATGTGCTTTCTTGTGTTATTGATATAAGTGGTTATTACTTGATATTGATTTTGATGCCTTTGGCCATGTAGAGCATGACTCGTATCACTTTGGTATTGGCTTTGTGCCTTTGACCATGTAGAGCATGACTCGTATCACTTTGGTATTGGCTTCGGGCTAGGTAGGGCTGAAAGCCTGTATATTCTAGCAACATGATTAAAAGGGATTGTGTTTTATGTGCCTCTTGGGCTGGAATTTATAATGCTTATGATCCTAAATTATTGTGTCTTATTGATTGTAATCCCTTGAATCTAACCGTTTATTGATTTGGAAAGCCCTTCATTTGATACACATATAAGCCATTGTTGTCCTTTGTTTCTTTTTGTTCCTGTCATATTGTTATGTATATGGCATAACGTTATAATGTATCTATTTTTGAACTCACTAAGTGATGCCCATTTATCCCTTTCAATGTTTAACTCTTTTAGGTGATAAGCATCCAGAGTAAACAGGCTTTGTTGGAGGACTTAGAGTAGTTGACACTACTACGTTTTTACTTGGTATACATATATGTATATGGATTATAAATTCCTGGGTAGTTATGTGTTTATACAACTAGTTATGAAACTTTGTAAAAACCCTTTTAGTTGGTTTGTATCCATGCTTTTGTATTTAGACCACTAGTGTGAATTATAATTATGAATATGCATGTAGCATGTTTGGCTTTATGGTAATTTTAGTGAATGGGGTCTTACATGATCCGCACTAGCTATTGTGCGTAATCTATCACTGCCCCATTAGGACACAACCAATCCATGCCTATAATCACCTTGTTCCCACGCAACGGAATAGGAACCAAATCCACCAAGTAGCGCTCCTCGAATAACCTTAGAACACAATCTCTGAACACTGCTGATGCCCGCACCGATCGATCATCGACAATCTCTACCTCTAAAGGGCAATCCAACATGCCTGAAGACTCAGTAAACTTCCTGCTAAGCGTAAGAGAAACAAACGATCAGGTGGCACCTGAGTCAAACAACACCTGAACAGGGATACCGTTCACATGGAACGATCCTAACGCATATACACAGAGCACATATCAATAACATAACATCTTATAAATAAAATAGAGGGAAAGAATCATACCCGTCACCACATTGGGTGCAGCGCGTGCCTCCTCGGTAGTCAGCTGAAATGCTCGGCTCCTCACCACTGGAGCCTCTGCGTTGCCCTGCCGGCCATCAGTGATCCGCAAGGTCGCTGGAGCTGGCGCCTTCACCGGCGTTGCTGCTGTCAACTGGGGGCAATTGACCTTCAACTCAAACGTCTGTATCACAGGTGCAGGGGCGGTACAATCCCTGTTGAAATGCCCCGTCTTGCCGCACTTATAGCAGCCCGACGATCCCAGTCTACATGCCTCGTCATGAGGCCTGTCGCATTTCCTGCAGCGGCTCGGTCCTGACTGGCCTTTCGGCCTACCATCTGATCCCTTGGGCTTCTTCCCCGAAGCCCCTCATTTCTGTCCCTCCTCTGTCTTCCTCTTCCGGATGTGCTCCATATCTATCTCCCTCTCTCTCGCCCTGGCAATCACAGAGTCCAAGGTGGGGCAAGCTAAAAAACTGACATGCTCCCGAATATCAGCTTGGAGCATGTCATGGTAGCGGGTCCTCCTCAGCAAACACGAAAAAGGGGAAAACTCGGGGACTCGCGGCTCGACTCGCCGAGTCGTTCACATGCAATTACTATATACTCAATTCTGCTTGAATCCAGCTCATACCATACATAGATATGGGCTCTTAGGGTAGGTTTTACACGTAAAGTTTCCAACTTTACGTGTATACATGCATATGATGGGGATTTACGGCTTAATAAAGGCTAAAATGTTAGATCTAGGACATTCAAGCACATTACTCCCATAAAGGCCATGGATCTGAGCTTCTGGAGCTCAACCTGCCTAGATCTAGAGGTTAATCAGCTCATTACAACCCCTAATCCACAACCAAGCTTGGAAATGGTTCAAGAAGGACTTTAATGGTGCCCTAAGGGACTTTAAACATAAAAACAGAAGGAAACAGAGTTATACCACAATGAATCTCTGAAATATCACCAAGATATCGGGCCTCCTTCTTCTCCTCTTGATCTACTCTCCTTTTTCTCTCAAAATATTCAAGAAATCACACCAAAACACTTCAATCTTACAAGAAAAGGGGTTAGGTCGATATAAGGAGCTCTGAGGGTGAAGGAGTCGGGCTTGGGGCGCATAAGGTTGCTTTAAATAGGGTGCAAACCCTTGAAATTAGGGTTTCATCCAGACAACGGGGACTCGCCGTGTCCAGAATATGGACTCGCCGAGTCGCCAACTTAAACGTGCTCAATATCCCGACTTTACTCGGCGAGTCGGGCCTACAACTCGCCGAGTCCAAGGCTAAAAATGTAACTTACTTAGATAGGTCATATGTACTAGGAACCAGGTGCTACAGTCGGGGTAGTCTCGGGATGCTAAACGCAAAGTAAAAGTGGCCAAAAGAAGAGAAATGAGCAACCTAAACCTAAGACCTTCGGTTTCTATTTATAGGGTCATTTTTGGGGTCTCACGTCGTGAACCAAGCTTATTCACGTCGTGAACTTGGTCGTCACTGCATGCGTCATCGCAAGTTGGGTTTGACAGACTCCAGGAAGCGTCAGTACTGAGTTCACGTCGTGAACCTCTGTTTCACGTCGTGAACTCTAACACAATGTTGGGGTTCGCGCCCCGAACTTCAGAAATTCATAAGTTTTGCATACGAGCTCCGTTTTCGATGTTCTTTATATCGACGCGAAGCTGAGACTATTATCTACAACTTTCGTTTAGATTTTTTCGGCTTATTTTGAATTTAAATTTTATTATATTTATTTTAATAGGTCAGGATAGGAAAACTCCGTCAAAAATCCATAACTTCTTCATCTGACGTCCGTTTTCGTCTGTCTTTTTACCGTTGCATTACTATCGGCGAGATCTTCAATTCTCGTTTAGATCGTTTTGACTAAAAATCACTCGATCTCTATTTCGAGTTTTTAGTTGTCTGTTGCTATGTCTGAAACTTCGAAAAATCATAACTTCCTATGAAGTCAGATTTGGGCGTTCCTTGTGTGTATGTTTATGGTTTAATGATATCTACAACTTTCATTTAGATACCTAAGGTTGAAAAGTATTTTATTGAAATTTCATATTTTACCCTTAACCATATTTTACTGGTTTTGTTGCAGATCTTCGATTGATCATAACTTCTTCGTTATAACTCGGATTTCAGTGTTCTTTATATTTTGGAAACCTAGTTAAGATCTCTACTAATTTATTTATCCCAATTAAGGTTATTGAACAATTTATTTTTGACTTAAATTTGAATGGTGTTACACCAAGCATGTCCCAATCAATCCCAAAATTAGGGTTTCATGGCATTTAGGGCTTTCCAAACCCAATACAATCCGACTAGTCCTAAAGTTAAGTCCATAGGCCCATTAGGGCTTCATTGGGCCCATATTGTCCAACATCCCAACGAGTCCACACAACAAAGCAGACCGCCACCCAACATGACGGTTGGTGGCGGTAGGAGGCGACAGCCACCATCCTCACGATGGTGGTTAGGGTTCCTTTCTTTCATTATTTCACTTTCTATTACATTCTATAAGGCTATAGTCCCAAAATAACACACACACACACACAACTAAGCACACACATATACACAAAACCACCTTGTAGCGGCCGACGGTGGCACGTGGTGGCAGTAGGGTCTTTTTCTGGATTTCCGGCCAAAAGTCATTCCAACAGCCACATACCATCACCACAATCGAACACAACACCACAAAACACTTCTAGATGTGAACGAGTTCAGCCACACCTCCTGGTGGCGTAAAACGACGATGACAGTGGCGATAACATATGCGTTTGACCGCAAACAGATATGAGGACGTTCATGGTGGGGAAATGGTGGCAATCCATTATCGCTAATCACAACCTCAACAGCAGAAGTAGAAGAAGAAGAGCACAACAGTCGTTGCTTGACACGACAACAGATCACGGTCGAAATCCACCGTAGTGGACAATGGCGACGCGCCATCAGCAACAGCATCACAAGGAAACGACTCACATTGGAGGCGACAACTTGTTTGGCGGTACCGGTGGTGTAGCTGACGAAGGAATGAAAAGGAAGAAGAGGTTGATTATGGCGGGGAGGAAGTGAGGGTACACAAACGCAAACGACCGTCGCGACAGTCGGGACGCTTCCTTGGCATCTTTCTTCGCCGGCAAGTTGATGATGGGTTATGAGAATTCCGACACTCCTAAGTATACATGCAACCCTAGAAAACCTTGGATATATGTTTGTCTAAAATACATGCAAAATATGATTTCCAAGGTTCATAATCCTATCTAGCATACATGAGGAACTTTTAATCTAAAAGTTGGCTAGAATTACATACCTTGTAGTTGATTTGATTCCTTCAAAACCTTGAGAGCCTAGCACCCCAAGTGTGATGCCTCATGTGACATCCCCAAAATCACGGCCAGAAAAGACCGGTTTGTTTATGCTTTGTTTAAAAATCAGAGTAACATTTTAAATAAAAGTGTTGCGGAATTTGTCCCAAAACAAAATATGATAAAGATTTATCAAAAGCATTTCCAAAGAAATGTATTTCATTAAAAGACTTGGGATGTCATGTTCGTACATATCAAAAGCATAAACAGTACATTATAAGCCTTACTACAATATTTCATATCTACAGGCCTATATCCGTAATCCCTCGTCCAAACATCATATCTATGCTCAAGCGCCACTACCTGTAATACATAAAACTGAGTGGGTCAGACTTGGGAGCCTGGTGAGCACATAGGGTTTTCAACCCACAATAAATAAGTTTATTAACTTCATTAAATTAAACAAACCCGATTACCCGTTTCCGTTATCCTCACATTACGTCCCTAAGCATCTATCATAAGGGACCTATCCTAAGGATTATCATCGGGACAGACACTACTGCTAAGGGGATTCCTCAGCAATAAATGTCCTTAAGGCAACCATGTGGGGGATGGAGTACATCTGGTGAGCACACAGTTCAAATAAACACACAGTTCGAATAAACACCTACAGGCTGCGAGCCTGCTAGTGTTCCACTGGACTGTCTAGAATAGTCCGTGGTCGTCATCTATACTCCGCTAGATGACTGGATCATCAATAACATCTATAACGAGACCTCTCATTATTTTATTTAGTCACACAACAACTATTACATCTACACATGTTTTACCCAACACATTTTGTAGATATAAAATGCATATACAGTTAAAATAATTGAAAACATGTATAAAACGTTCATCCAGCATAGATAGCAAGTATTCAGATAATATGCACACATAGCACGTAATTTATATAAAATACTCCATATCTATGTGTAAGCTAAAAGTAACTATGCACTCACTTGAAAGGTGGTGACTCAGCACTCGGATAGCGCTTCGATACTCTCAAAACGATATTTCTTCGATAAAACCTAGTATCGACACCACTAGGGTTTAGTCTAACGATAACCGCGACAAATTAATAGTCTGACTATTATTATTATTATTATTATTATTATTATTATTATTATTATTATTATTATTATTATTATTATTATTATATAAGCGTTAATAACACTCAATATAACTCATAATAATAGCCAAATAATTATTTTAAGGACCTAATAACATTCCTATAATTATTTGAAAGCTATATTAAAAATTGCGTAAGCGTAGCACACTTACAGCGAATTTTATCGAAAACCGGAACTTAATTGGAGCAGCGTTTCGAAACCGAAAGACTCCTTTTTCTCGGGACTCCGGGAGCCTCGGGGCTTCCTTAGGGTGCTAGGGGATTTATCTAGGGCTTAGGGGGGTTTGGGATACTTAGAGATAGAAAGTAGTGAGAGAAGGAGTTGATTTTTGGTGGTACGCTGGGCGTCCAGCAGCTACGCTGGGCGTAGTCTCGGATAAGAATGCCAGCATCGGTCCAGCTGTCTCGCACTCATCTCGGAAGGATCAGACCGAAGTTACGCGGGGCGTAGCTTCTTCGTATGCGGAGCGTAATAGCGAGGCTTCGTGGCATGATCCGAAGCGAGATCTAATCAGCGATGGACGGCCCACAACGCGCCACGTCATCAATCTCGCAACAGACTTCGCAATTTCGAGTTACAACTTCAAAAATTCGTAACTTTTGCGTACGACCTCCGTTTTCGATGTTCTTTATATCCACGCGAAGGTGGGAACGTACTCTACAACTTTCTTTTAGACTCCGTCGGCTAATTTTGACTCGATTTTAAATTTTATATTATTAACGGGCCGGGACAGGATTGGTCCGTTAAATTCCCATAACTCCTTCATCCGACATCCGTTTTCGCCCATCTTTTTCTCGTTACGCTACTCTTAACGAGATCTTCGATTCTTGTTCAGGTTGTGTCGTCTAAAAACCGCTCGATCTAATATTCGAATTTCGGGCTGTACACTGTTAACTCGAAACTTCGAAAAATCATAACTTCTTCATATGAAGTCAGATTTGGGCGTTCTTTTTATCGATGTTCTTTGTTTAACATATTCTACAACTTTTGTTTAGATCACTAAGGCTAAATCTAGCTCTATCGTAAATTCACTATTTACGCTTCCCGGTATCGTGCCGGTTATGTCGCGAAACTTCGACGTGTCATAACTTCTTCGTTATAACTCGGGTTTCAGCGTTCCTTATATCCCCGGAATCCTTGTTTCTACCACTACAACTTTATATAAAGATATCGGGCTTATCTCACACTTTTATTTTGACGCTTATTTTTAATTATTTATTAATTATACATTTATAATTAAATAATAAGCACATAAACACACATAATTCACATAATACTCAAATATTTCATCTTTATTATTTCAAAAAGAGTTACAATAGTTGACCTAGACTATTACATTGACAAAAATGCTTAGCCCTGAAACCCGGGCGTTACAATTCTCTCCCCCTTAGGATGATTCCGTCACGGAATCATGCATCAGCAAACAGATGTGGATAGCGACTCATCATGTCATCCTCTGTTTCCCAAGTGAGATTCGGCCCATTCGAATGTTTCTATCGGACTAGCACTAAGTCGACCATCTTGCGTCGTAACTTCTTAGTCTTACGGTCAACAATTGCCTCGGGCTCTTCGATCAGCCTCTTATTCTCATCCATCCTTAACTCTGAGATTGGAATTATGTCGGGAACATCTCCCATGAATTTCCTCAAATAACACACATGGAAGGTGTTATGAATACCATTGAGTTCTTTGGGCAATTCCAGCTTGTAAGCTTGGTTCCCAATCTTCTGAAGAACTTTGAACGGTCCAATAAACCTTGGACTCAACTTTCCTCGTTTCCCAAATCGTATAAGTCCCTTCCACGGTGAGACTTTAAGCAAAACCGAATCCCCAACTTCGAAAATTATCGGTCGTCTTTTCTTGTCAGCATAGCTCTTCTGACGATCCTGGGCCGCTAACATTCTTTCCTTAATCACCTTCAACTTCTCAGCAGTCTCATGGACTATCTCGGGGTCCATAAACTGCTTCTCTCCGGCTTCAAGCCAACAAGATGGCGTACGGCACTTCTGTCCATACAAGGCTTGGTAAGGTGCCATCTTGATGCTCGAGTGAAAACTATTGTTGTAGGAGAACTATACCAGAGGTAAGTGCTCGTCCCAATTCCCTTGGAATTCGAGGGTACATGCTCTCAGCATATCTTCCAATGTCTGAATCGTTCTTTCACTCTGAACATCAGTTTGTGGATGGTAAGCCGTACTCAAACATAATTTCGTACCCAATTCCTCTTGTAAACTCCTCCAAAACCTTGACGTGAAACGACTATCACGATCTAATACAATCATAAGAGGGACACCGTGAAGTCTTACAATTTCCTTCACGTAAGCATTTGCGAGCTTATCCATAGACCACTTCTCATTGGCTGCTATAAAGTGTGCACTCTTGGTGAAACGATCCACGACTAACCAAATCATGTCGTGTCCACTCTTCGTCCTGGGAAGTTTAGTCACAAAATCCATGGTGATGTCTTCCCATTTACCCATGGGAACAGGTAAAGGTTCTAAACTCCCATATGGTTTCTGATGTTGTGCCTTAACTCTCACATATGTCACACACTCGGCCACATACTTCGCAACATCGAGCTTCAATGTCGGCCACCAGTAGTAGGGTTTTAGGTCCCTATACATTTTAGTGCTACCTGGATGAATTGAGTACATGGTCTTACGTGCTTCCTCCATCTTAGGTACCCAGATTCGATCTTGGAATACCTTCAGTCCTCGACTGTTTGTACCGAACACTAACGTTTTGCCCAAACGTTCTTCCTTTCTATCATTCTTCTCTAAAGCTTCTTCTTGAGCTTTTCTGATACTTTCCACAATTGTCGAGACGACTTCAATTCTTAACGCTCTTGGCCTTTTCCTTTCAAGATTGACTTTCCAACTGAGAGCATCAGCAACAATATTTGCTTTACCTGGGTGGTAAAGTATCTCACAGTTGTAGTCCTTGAGTAGTTCTAGCCAGAGTTGTTGCCTCATGTTCAACTCCTTCTGATTAAAGAGATACTGGAGACTCTTATGATCAGTGAAGAGCTTGCACTTCATGTCGTAGAGGTAATGCCTCCATATCTTTAAGGCAAATACTACCGCTGCCAACTCCAGATCATGAGTGGGGTAGTTCTTTTCATGCTCTTTCAATTGTCGAGATGCGTATGCTATCACCTTTTCCCTTTGGGTCAGAACACAACCCAACCCGACTCCAGATGCATCACTATAAACTGCAAAGTCTTCAACTCCATTGAGTAGAGAAAGTATCGGTGCTTCACATAACTTCTTCTTTAGCTTCTCGAATGCCTCATTGTGTTTCTCACTCCATGTATACGTAGCTCCTTTGTGGGTCAACGCTGTTAATGGAGCAGCTATCGAAGAAAAGCCTTGGATAAATCGTCGATAATATCCGGCTAATCCTAGAAAGCTTCGGATCTTCGTAGGAATCTTTGGATGTTCCCACTTCATTACAGCCTCGATCTTTGCGGGATCAACCATTATCCCTTCCTGGTTAACCACGTGACCCAAGAACTGGACCTCTCGTATCCAAAAGTCGCATTTGGAGAACTTAGCGTAAAGCTTCTCCTTCTTTAATACTTCCAACACTTATCGTAGATGCTTGCCATGCTCCTCCTGGTTTTTCGAGTAGATGAGAATGTCGTCGATGAACACTATCACGGATTTATCGAGGAATGGTTTACAAACCCTATTCATCAAATCCACGAATGTTGTTGGAGCATTGGTTAGTCCAAACGACATAACCAAGAACTCGTAGTGTCCATATCTCGTTCTGAATGCAGTCTTCTCGATATCTTGATCTCTCACTTTCAGTTGATGATATCCCAACCTAAGATTGATCTTTGAGAAGTAGCTCGAACCCTGCAGCTGATCGAATAGGTCGTCAATCCTCGACAATGGATACTTGTTCTTCACCGTTGCCTTGTTCAGCTCTCGGTAGTCTATACACATTCTCATGCTTCCGTCCTTCTTCTTTACGAATAACACCGGAGCTCCCCAGGGTGACGAACTAGGTCGAATGAAACCGTTGTCCAAAAGCTCCTGAAGTTTCTTCATAAGCTCCTTCATCTCCATCGGTGCTAATCGGTATGGTGCTTTTGCAATCGGTGTCGTTCCTGGTAACAAGTCTATACGAAACTCCACTTGTCTATCAGGTGGTAATCCGGGAAGATCTTCGGGAAAGACTTCCGGATAATCGCACACAACCGGTATATTCTGCAACTCTTTCTTCTCCTTCTTAGCATCGATTACGAATGCCAAGTATAATGCACATCCTTTGGACAAACATTTCCTGGCTTTCATTAGGGAGATGATTCTAGAATTCACTCTGCGTGTATCCCCATACACCATAAATGATTCCTTTCCGGGTGGGTTATCCTAACTATCTTATTTCGGCATAATATCTCAGCATCGTTGGCGCTAAGCCAACCCATACCCAAAACGATGTCGAAATCGTTTAACTCTGTGGGTAATAGCTCATCATGGAATTCGTTTCCGTTTAGGTCGATGACGATGTTCTTAATACGATTACTAACAGGTACGAATTTGCCACTGGCAACTTCTACAATCAGGGCATTATCAAGTTTTTCTACAGGCAATGCTAATTTCCCACCAAATTTATGCGACACAAAAGAGTAGTTGGCTCCGGAATCAAATAGTGTATTTGCAGGCAAACCATTTACTAGAAAGGTACTTGAAGCGACGTCTGTTGCCTCCTTCGCAGCCTCGAGCGTCATTTGGAAGGCTCTCGCCTTCGGCTTCGGTGGAATGTTGGGCCTTCCCGCATCTTTCTTCTTTGGGCAATCCTTGGAGATATGCCCTTCTTCACGGCACTCGTAGCACACCCTCTTGTTGGTGGTGCACTCATTGGCATAGTGCCCCGTTTTCCCACACTTGTAGTAGGTTACTTCCTCACCACATTTTCCCGAGTGCTTCTTCTTGCACTTCTCGCACCATTTCAATTCATTTCCTCCCCCGAACTTCTTTGAACCGAACTTGCTCTTCTTTTTGTTGGGTTTAGCAGACCCTTCAAATTTCCTCTTCTCGCCAACCTCGACTTTGCTGGCAGCTCTTCCCTTAATCATATCCTCCACAGACTTGGCAGCCCAGATAGCTGCCTCCAAAGTAGGTGTCTGACGCACTGGCACCGCGTACTCCCATGGTAATCCCTTTGCGTACTTATCAATTTTCATCAGCTCATCCGGAACAAGATGCAAGGCAAATTCCATCTTTTCTATGAAGTTGTTCGTGTATTCATCGATTGACATGCTCCTCTTCTTCAGGGTTAGAAACTGGTTCTCTAGCTCGAGCAGGTTTTGAGCTGAGCAGTACTTTCGTTTGAATTGCACCAGAAATTCTGCCCATGTTAGTTGTAGGGGCTTGTCGGGGCTTAAAGTCTTCCCTAAGGTATTCCGCCAACGTACATTGCCTCCTCAAAACTGACGCACTGCAAATGTGGTCTGTAGCTTCCCTCTACAACCGCATGTCATGAAAGCTAACTCCATTTCTGAGATCCAATCCATGACCCCGATTGGATCTTCCTTTCCCGTGAAAGTCAATGGCTTGCAAGTCTGAAAATCCTTGTACTTGCATCCATTTCTCTCAAATCCGTCATCTTGGTTATTTTGTTGAACTATTGGTGGGTTGACTTGACCAACAGTTCCACTGTAGTCTCCTTCCTCAGTCTGCCCTTCGTTCAACTCGGGCTGTTCGATCTGAATAGTGGCTTCCTCTCGATTTTGCTGGAGCAAACGTCTAGTTTCCTCCATTTGACGATCCAACATCGCTTGGATTGAAACGACCCAAAATACGACCCCAAAATTTCATTTTTAATAAAACCAAAAATCATAAAACTGAGTATATCATAACAAGACCATACGCTGCGTATCTCAAAACCATACTAAAATGTTGTAAAAAGAAAACTGTGTCACAACTGTATCAAACATATCTAAGAAAACTGAATAAACTCCCAGGATAAAAACTGAAGCTGTGCTGTGTGCGATGCCATCATCCCGAGCTCTTCCATTTACTTGCGGAAGTTCCTGAAACCAAAACTGAAACTGTAAGCACGAAGCTTAGTGAGCTCCCCCAAACTACCACATACCACACAATAACATATAAAGCACATACTGGGCCTTGCTCACTGCATCGGACCGAAGTCCGGCTAACTGGGGCCTTGCCCCCTACATCGGACCGGAATCCGAAGCTAACTGGAACATCGGACCGAAGTCCGAAGCTGACTGGGACCTTCGTCCCCTACATCGAATCGAAGTCCGAAGCTGACTGGGACCTCTGTCCCCTACATTGGACCGGAGTCCGAAGCTAACTGAGACATCGAACCAAAGTCTGAAGATGACTGGGACCTACGTCCCCTACATCGGACTGAAATCCGAAGCTGACTGGGACCTTTGTCCCCTACATCGAACCGAAGTCCGAAGCTGGCTGAACATAGCATAAACATATCATCTGGCATAAACACAATAATCCTGTCTGAACCACGAAGGCCTCAAACATACTAACTACTACATCAGGTCGAGGTCCGAAGCTGACTGTTAGCTAGATGGGCCGGCATTGGCCTTAGACCCGTTCCTACTAGAAGGAAACTCACCTCGTGAACTGCCTGCTATGTGTATGGATCTAGAAGCTAACTGCTGCTGCTCCAGTATCTCCCCGGCTCAATGAACTCTGATTTGCCCTTGGATCTCTGCTCTACACCTCTTCTCCTTGCTCCTTTCTTCTTCTTCTTCTTCTTCTTCTTCTTCAAGCCTTCACAATTTCACACAACAACACTTAGATCACTCAAGGATTGATTAGGGTTTCTCACAGCTCTTTCTGAGGGTGAAGGAGGCGAGATTGGGGCTATAAGGTGGTTTAAATAGGGAGCAACCTGGGGATTTAGGGTTTCTACCAGGCAGGCAGACTCGCCGAGTCCCGAATATGGACTCGCCGAGTCGCCAACTAACACGTGCTCGAAATCCCGACCCTACTCGGCGAGTCAGGCCATGAACTCGCCGAGTCCCTCTTGCAAACTTCAAAATAAATACTATGGAATCATCATACCGAAGACGGGTCGTTACAATTCTCCCCCACTTGGCTCAGACTTCGTCCCCGAAGTCTGCTACGGCTGAATCTGCAAATAACTCCGGGTAGTGCTCTCTCATCTCCTCCTCAGCCTCCCACGTCAACTCAGACCCCTTCCGGTGCTGCCACTGCACCTTCACTAACTGAATTTCCTTGTTCCTTAAGGTCTTCGTCTTCCGGTCCAGAATCGCGACCGGTCTCTCAATATAATTCAGGTTGCTATCAACCTGAATATCCTCTAGGGGAACGACTGCTGACTCATCAACCAAACACTTCCTCAACTGAGACACATGGAAAGTGTTGTGGATCTGACTAAGCTGCTCAGGAAGATACAACCGATAAGCAACCCGACCCATCGGGCCAAAACCCTGAAAGGACCAATAAACCTGGGACCCAACTTGCCCCTCTTCCGAAACCTGATAACACCCTTCCAAGGTGAGACCTTCAGAAGGACCATATCACCCACCCGGAACTCCAAGTCTGAACGCCTCCTATCGGCGTAACTCTTCTGCCGACTCTGCGTAGTCTGCAGTCTACTACGGACCTGCTGGATCAACTCGGTCGTCTTGAGCACTACCTCTGTGCTCCCAATGACTCGCTGACCTACCTCACCCTAACAAATGGGGGTCCTGCACTTCCTCCCATAAAGCATCTCAAAGGGAGGTCGATCAATGCTCGCATGATAACTGTTGTTATACGAAAATTCCGCTAACGGAAGATACGTATCCCAACTGCCACCAAAATCCAGAACGCATGCCCTAAGCATGTCCTCGAGAGTCTGAATCGTCCTCTCGCTCTGCCCGTCCGTCTGAGGGTGGAAAGCGGTGCTGAAATGGAGACGAGTACCCATCTCGTCATGGAACCGCTTCCAGAATCTGGAGGTAAAACGGACATCTCGGTCTGACACCACCGATACCGGCACTCCATGACGTGCCACAACCTCACGCACATAGATATCGGCTAACTTTTCTGCCGATATACTCTCCTGGATCGGGATAAAATGGGCACTCTTCGTCAACCGATCCACTACTACCCATATCGAATCCACTCCCCGTGCGGTCCTGGGGAGCTTGGTGATAAAATCCATGGTGATGTCCTCCCATTTCCACACGGGAATGTCTAACGGCTGCATATTGCCGTGAGGCCTCTGGTGCTCCGCCTTGACCTTCCTGCAGGTCAGGCATCTCTCAACATACCAAGAAACATCCCGCTTCATGCAGGGCCACCAATAATCAGGTCGAAAATCTCTATACATCTTCGTCGCCCCGGGGTGGATAGAAAATCGAGACTTATGAGCCTCGTCCATCAACACCTGCCGTACCCCACCCCAGTACGGTACCCACACTCTCCCATGAAGCGTCAGCAACCCCCGACTATCATAATCAAACGAAGATACTCGGCCCACTATCCTCTCACACTTTTGCCTCTCCTCCTTGAGGCCCTCAACCTGAGCCTCCTTGATCCGCTCCAACAATGGAGTAATCACTGTCATCCTCAAACACAAATCCCTGATAGGGGCTGCCGACACTGTGCAGCTTAGGGCGTCGGCCACCACGTTGGCCTTCCCTGGGTGGTAAAGAATCTCACAATCGTAATCCTTCACCACATCTAACCATCTCCTCTGCCTCATGTTCAGACTCGGCTGATCCATAAGGTACCTCAAACTCTTGTGATCCGTGTAGATAGTACAACAGACCCCATAAAGATAATGTCTCCAGATCTTGAGGGCGAACACAACCGCCCCAGATCTAAATCATGGGTAGGATAATTAGCCTCGTGAGGCTTCAACTGCCTCGAGGCGTAAGCTATCACATGGCCTCGCTGCATCAACACCGCTCCCATACCTGTGATTGAGGCGTCACAATAGACTACGAAGTCCTCTACTCCCTCTGGCAAGGTAAGGATTGGAGCCTCGCACAACCTCTGCCTGAGAGTCTCGAACGCTGCCTGCTGCTCAGGCCCCTAACGAAATACCACCGACTTCTTTGTCAGTCGGGTGAGCGGCACCGCTATCTTGGAGAAATCCTGAATGAACCTCCGATAATACCCTGCCAACCCTAGGAAGCTCTGAATCTCAGATGGAGACTTCGGGACCTCCCACTGCATCACGGCCTCTATCTTGGCCGGATCCACCAAAATACCCTTCTGGTTAACGAGGTGACCAAGGAATTGCACCTCGCGCAACCATAACTCACACTTGGAGAACTTTGCGAAAAGTCTCTCCCTCCTCAAAACTTCCAGCACTTCCCTCAGGTGATCCTCGTGCTGCTCCTGCGTCTTGGAATACACCAAGATATCATCTATGAATACTATCACTGACCGATCCAGCATCGGCCTGCACACACGATTCATGAGGTCCATGAACGCGGCTGGAGCATTGGTGAGCCCAAATGGCATCACCACAAACTCATAATGACCATACCTGGTCCTGAAAGCAGTCTTCTGCACATCCTCATCTCTAACCCGCATCTGATGGTACCCGGAGCGTAGATCGATCTTGGAGAACCAAGACACTCCCTGAAGCTGATCAAACAAATCATTTATCCCCGGGAGTGGGTAACGGTTCTTCACCGTTGCCTTATTCAACTCCCGGTAATCGATACACATACGATGTGACCCATCCTTCTTCCTCACAAACAGGATCGGCGCTCCCCAAGGAGAACTGCTCGGCCGAATGAAACCCTTGTCTAGCAGCTCTTGCAGCTACGTAGACAACTCCTGCATCTCAGGGGGAGCTAGACCATACGGTGCCTTGGCTATCGGAGCCGCACCAGGAATCAGGTCGATCCTGAACTCAACCTGCCTCTCAGGAGGTATTCCCGGCAAATCCTCGGGAAATACATCCGGGAAGTCTCGCACTATCGGAACATCATCAACTGCTGACTTGCCCTTCCCCCGGGCATCCAAGACGTAAGCAACATATCCCTCGCAACCCTGCTGGAAATAACGTCTCGCTCTCGTGGCGGAACAAAAGGTTGGTCCGCGTTGTGGCCTCTCGCCCTGAATCACTAACTCTCCCCCGCTTGGAGAGCGAACCCTCACTAACTGCTGCTCACAATCAATCACCTCCCCGTTGGGGCTCAGCCAATCCATGCCTACTACAACCTTATTGCCTCGCAGGGGAATAGGAACCAGATCCACTGAAAACTGCTCGTCGAACAACTGAAGAGAACATCCTCTATGCACCCTGGCGACCCTCACGGTCCTGTCATCCGCTATCTTAACCTCTAGAGGACAATCCAGCTCCCCTGGAGCTCCACTAAATCTCTTGCTAAGCGCAAGCGATACAAATGATCGGGTAGCCCCCGAATCGAATAATACCATAGCAGAAATGCCGTTCACAGAGAATGACCCTATATAAAACATATAATCATAAACAATAATCAACAACAATAATAATACAAAGATGAAGGGAAGATACATACTCGTCACCACATCAGGAGTCGCTCGCGCCTCCTCTGCTGTCATCTGAAACGCCCTGCTCCTCGCCACAGGCGCCTCGGCTCGGCCCTGCCGGCCATCTGTGATCCTCAAAGTAGCAGGGGCAGGTGCAACCACCTTCCCTACTGCTGCTAAACTCGGACATTGGGACTTTTTATGTCCCTTCTGATTGCACTGAAAGCAAATAAGATCTGATGCTGCAACAGCTGTAGCAGGGGCCGTACAATCCCTACTCAAATGCCCAATCCGACCGCACTTGTAGCAGCCGGAACTCCCTGCCTTGCACGCCCCCTCGTGCAATCTCCCACACTTGCCACAACGACCGTGGCTCTGCTGACTCCTAGATCTGTGATCTGAAACCCTGGGCTTTTTGCCCGAACCGCCTGAACCCAAAACCGCCTCCGGTTTCCTCTTCTTCTCCATCTCAAGATCAATCTCCCTCTCCCGAGCCCTAGCAATCATATCTTCCAGCGTTTTATAGCTGGACCGGCTCACAAACTGGCGGATATCGCTCCGCAACATCTCATGATAACGGGCCTTCTTCATTTCCTCATCAGCTACGTACTGAGGAACGAGAAGAACCCTCTCCCCGAACTTGGCGGTGATCTCCGCCACTGTCTCTGTAGTCTGGGTGAGGTCCTGAAACTCCCTAGCTAACTGCTGCACCTCAATGACCGGTGCAAACTCCGCCCTGAACCTGGTAGAGAAATCAGCCCAGGTCATGGCGTCCAATGCTGCATCATCCCCGATGGCATGTCTGACCTCCTCCCACCAATCCCGTGCCCTGTCCTTCAGAAGACAGGATGCCAATCTGACCTTGTCCCCCTCGGGACACCTGCTAGTGCGGAATGCGTTGGCCACATCCGCCAACCATCTAGTACTCGCTATGGGGTCCCGCGCCCCATGATAGTCCGGAGCTCCACATGCCCTGAACTCCCTGAATGTAAGTGTGCGCGACCCCATCATGGCCGCCACCTCGGCACGGAAGGTGCCCAACCTCTCATCCATCAGCTCTAGGATACCCTCCTTGATCGAACCGAAGATCACAGGAGTCTGCTCTAAAATGATACGAGTGATCTCTGAAGAAAGAAACTCTCTGGTCTGCTCATCCATGCGCTCATCTCCCGAGCCTGATCCTGATCCCTCCCCGGCGCCTCCACTGCCGGCTGCTGGCCTCGAACGCAAAACCACCATTCTGAAACACATTATAGCAACATAAGAAAACTGAAATATCTCAAGGGATCATTGATACTACTAATAGCTTCCTGGTCTTGTCTTGGCCTTCCTTGATTCGAGTACGGATCCTCTGCTTTCAGTAGTACGGGCCCATACTACCTTCCATATCTATCCGTACTTTACTTAAGAACTGCCTTGACTCCACCAAGTCACTTCTACTACTGCTGATCTCTGCTACTCTCATCCTAGGCTTGTCCTAGGGAAATCTTGACTCTACTCAAAACAGTCCTCAGCTGCTGAAGGTCTCCTTGTAATGCTAATTAGCCATCACCTGAATACCATCACATGTGATGAGGCTCGTATAATCCTTCGAGTAAAAGGCTCGTCCCTACAACGGTTAGACTCAAACGAGAGCTGCGCAATAGGGCCAAATCCAACACTCTGAGATTATTCAACCCTGATAACATGTGACGTGACGTATTCACCTAATGGCTAACTCTCATCACCAAGACTTCTACAAAGCACGAAGCAAGCAGCATTCGGACACCGGAAACTACCCAAGCAATCCTACTCTCATAACGAGAAACTGATCTAGCATACAATGCTAAGCTCGCGCTACCAGGCATAACCTAAACAGGCTATCCTACTGCTGTCTACTCGATACCAACGTGCAATTCTCAATAAACTGAAACACATATAACAGGCACATAAGGCATCCTCCTAGATCCTTAGTCCTATACTAGCATGCTGTTCTACTGAAACTGAACTGAAACTGAGGCTGAAACTTGTATGGGTAATTTGGGAGTACTTACTTGGGCTCAGCTGATCGCATGCACCACACCCTTATCTTGCTAAAAAAAATTCTTTTCTTTCTAAGTGTCTTTCCAAAATTTCTTTCGAAAACATTTTTACTTTTGAAAATCTTTTTATCTTTCCCTTAGTTTGAGTTTAGATACACCCAGAAGCGTATCCAAATCCCTCAAACCAAGGCTCTGATACCAACTTGAAACGACCCAAAATACGACCCGAAAATTTCATTTTTAATAAAACCAAAAATCATAAAACTGAGTATATCATAATAAGACCATGCACTGTGTATCTCAAAACCATACTAAAATGTTGTAAAAAGAAAACTGTGTCACAACTGTATCAAACATATCTAAGAAAACTGAATAAACTCCCAGGATAAAAACTGAAGTTGTGGTGTGTGCGATGCCATCATCCCGAGCTCTTCCCTTTGCTTGCGGAAGTTCCTGAAACCAAAACTGAAACTATAAGCACGAAGCTTAGTGAGCTCCCCCAAACTACCACACACCACACAATAACATATAAAGCACATACTGGGCCTTGCCCACTGCATCGGACCGAAGTCCGGCTAACTGGGGCCTTGCCCCCTACATCGGACTTGAATCCGAAGCTAACTGGAACATCAGACCGAAGTCCGAAGCTGACTGGGACCTTCGTCCCCTACATCGAATCGAAGTCCGAAGCTAACTGGGACCTCTGTCCCCTACATCGGACCGGAGTCCGAAGCTGACTGAGACATCGAACCGAAGTCCGAAGCTGACTGGGACCTACGTCCCCTACATCGGACTGAAATCTGAAGCTGACTGGGACCTTTGTCCCCTACATCAGACCGAAGTCCGAAGTTGGCTGAACATAGCATAAACATATCATCTGGCATAAACACAATAATCCTGTCTGAACCACGAAGGCCTCAAATATACTAACTACTACATCGGGTCGAGGTCCAAAGCTGACTGTTAGCTAGATGGCCCGGCATTGGCCTTAGACCCGTTCCTACTAGAAGGAAACTCACCTCGTGAACTGGCTGCTGTGTGTATGGCTCTGGAAGCTAACTGCTGCTGCTCCGGTATCTCCCCGGCTCAATGAACTCTGATTTGCCCTTGGATCGCTGCTCTACACCTCTTCTCCTTGCTCCTTTCTTCTTCTTCTTCTTCTTCAAGCCTTCACAATTTCACACAACAACACTTAGATCACTCAAGGATTGATTAGGGTTTCTCACAGCTCTTTCTGAGGGCGAAGGAGGCGAGATTGGGGCTATAAGGTGGTTTAAATAGGGAGCAACCCGGGGATTTAGGGTTTCTACCAGGCATGCAGACTCGCCGAGTCCCGAATATGGACTCGCCGAGTCGCCAACTAACACGTGCTCGAAATCCCGACCCTACTCGACGAGTCAGGCCATGAACTCGCCGAGTCCCTCTTGCAAACTTCAAAATAAATACTATGGAATCATCATACCGAAGACGGGTCGTTACATGGATCATCGCTTGCACTCCGGCCATTATGACTGGCTCAGCAACGACTTCCATCACCGGTATTTGCTCAATCACTGGGGGTTGGTTTCTGTTCCCATTTGCATTCACGTTTCCGCTACGAGTCCTTGCCATCTTGATCTATACACCGAATAAGGTGAATTTAGAACTTTATTTAGGATTGATGTTCAAATCTTCCTTATCACCCCGAAACGTTTACATGCTAGTTCTAATATTGTAGTTAAACGCGTAGAATCCTAAACACATAAGGTTTCCAGATCCGGTCGGCAACAGACCATAGATCCGAACAAATAACAGTATATCAGGCACAAGTATTTAGCACATAAAAGCATTTTAGGCACAATTCCTAAAATAATCTTGTGCTCACACCTCACAATCATCGCTTAGCATTCTAAGTTTAAGTCTAGAAATAAATCCATATTCCTAGTTCGCTTAAACTAATGCTCTGATACCAACTGTGACATCCCCAAAATCACGGCCAGAAAAGGCCAGTTTGTTTATGCTTTGTTTAAAAATCAGAGTAACATTTTAAATAAAAGTGTTGCGGAATTTGTCCCAAAACAAAATATGATAAAGATTTATCAAAAGCATTTCCAAAGAAATGTATTTCATTAAAAGACTTGGGATGTCATGTTCGTACATATCAAAAGCATAAACAGTACAATATAAGCCTTACTACAATATTTCATATCTACAGGCCTATATCCGTAATCTCTCGTCCAAACATCATATCTATGCTCAAGCGCCACTACCTGTAATACATAAAACTGAGTGGGTCAGGCTTGGGAGCCTGGTGAGCACATAGGGTTTTCAACCTACAATAAATAAGTTTATTAACTTCATTAAATTAAACAAACCCGATTACCCGTTTCCGTTATCCTCACATTACATCCCTAAGCATCTATCATAAGGGACCTATCCTAAGGATTATCATCAGGACGGACACTACTGCTAAGGGGATTCCTCAGGAATAAATGTCCTTAAGGCAACCATGTGGGGGATGGAGTACATCTGGTGAGCACACAGTTCAAATAAACACACAGTTCGAATAAACACCTACAGGTTGCGAGCCTGCTAGTGTTCCACTGGACTGTCTAGAATAGTCCGTGGTCGTCATCTATACTCCGCTAGATGACTGGATCATCAATAACATCTATAACGAGGCCTCTCATTATTTTATTTAGTCACACAGCAACTATTACATCTACATATGTTTTACCCAACACATTTTGTAGATATAAAATGCATATACAGTTTAAATCATTGAAAACATGTATAAAACGTTCATCCAGCATAGATAGCAAGTATTCAGATAATATGCACACATAACACGTAATTTATATAAAATACTCCATATCTATGTGTAAGCTGAAAGTAACTATGCACTCACTTGAAAGGTGGTGACTCAGCACTCGGACAGCGCTTCGATACTCTCAAAACGATATTTCTTCGATAAAACCTAGTATCGACACCACTAGGGTTTAGTTTAACGATAACCGCGACAAATTAATAGTCTGACTATTATTATTATTATTATTAGTATTATTATTATTATTATTATTATTATTATTATTATAATATAAGCGTTAATAACACTCAATATAACTCATAATAATAGCCAAATAATTATTTTAAGGACCTAATAACATTCCTATAATTATTTGAAAGCTATATTAAAAATTGCGTAAGCGTAGTACACTTACAGCGAATCTTATCGAAAACCAGAACTTAATTGGAGCAGCGTTTCGAAACCGAAAGACTCCTTTTTCTCGGGACTCCGGGAGCCTCGGGGCTTCCTTAGGGTGCTAGGGGATTTATCTAGGGCTTAGGGGGGTTTGGGATACTTAGAGAGAGAAAGTAGTGAGAGAAAGAGTTGATTTTTGGTGTGAAAAACCGGCTGCCTTCGGACCCCTTTTATAGGCGCGAAGCCTCGGTGGTACGCTGGGCGTCCAGCAGCTACGCTGGGCGTAGTCTCGGATAAGAATGCCAGCACCGGTCCAACTGTCTCGCACTCATCTCAGAAGGATCAGACCGAAGTTACGCGGGGCTTAGCTTCTTCGTATGCGGGGCGTAATAGCGAGGCTTCATGGCATGATCCGAAGCGAGATCTGATCAGCGATGGACGGCCCACAACCCGCCACGTCATCAATCTCGCAACAGACTTCGCAATTTCGAGTTACAACTTCAAAAATTCGTAACTTTTGCGTACGACCTCCGTTTTCGACGTTCTTTATATCCACGCGAAGGTGGGAACGTACTCTACAACTTTCGTTTAGACTCCGTCGGCTAATTTTGACTCGATTTTAAATTTTATATTATTAACGGGCCGGGACAGGATTGGTCCGTTAAATCCTCATAACTCCTTCATCCGACATCCGTTTTCGCCCATCTTTTTCTCGTTACGCTACTCTTAACGAGATCTTCGATTCTTGTTCAGGTTGTGTCGTCTAAAAACCGCTCGATCTAATATTCGAATTTCGGGTTGTACACTGTTAACTCGAAACTTCGAAAAATCATAACTTCTTCATATGAAGTCAGATTTGGGCGTTCTTTTTATCGATGTTCTTTGTTTAACATATTCTACGACTTTCGTTTAGATCGCTAAGGCTAAATCTTGCTCTATCGTAAATTCACTATTTACGCTTCGACGGGTCATAACTTCTTCGTTATAACTCGGATTTCGGTGTTCCTTATATCCCCGAAATCCTTGTTTCTACCACTACAACTTTATATAAAGATATCGGGCTTATCTCACATTTTTATTTTGACGCTTATTTTTAATTCCTTATTAATTATACATTATAATTAAATAATAAACACATAAACACACATAATTCACATAATACTCAAATATTTCATCTTTATTATTTCAAAAAGAGTTACAATCGTTGACCTGGACTATTACATTGACAAAAATGTTTAGCCCTGAAACCCGGGCGTTACACCTCAAATGCTTCATATAACACCAAATGCTTTTGAATAACCTTAGAGTATGTATAACATCTGTATACATCGGCTTGCCCTATCTTGTTCTTAGTGTGTAGCCAATTTTGGTGAGTATGATGTCCTTTATATAGTGTGTCACATCTAGGGTTACACCATGTAAACCCTAATGTGACATGACTCTTCATTTCCATAACCTATGAGTTTGTAACTCCCATGGAGCCTCTGGGTTTATCCCAACTTGATAATCCATTGAGCCTTTTAGCCCACTATACAAGTTATAGATGATTTACATAATCAACTCATATATTTAATTAGTTATCTTTTGATCACTTAATTAATTCCAAATTAATTCTTGATCAATACTAATTAAATAATACTATTAATATATTAGAACTTATAATATATTAATAAACCACAAGTGTTATTTCTCTCATATGAGGAAGTTATGATTCTTCTAAGTTTCGACTTAGCGATATAGAACCCAAATCTCGAAATTGAGATCGAGTGATATTTGGCCGAAACAATCTAAACGAGAATCGAAGATCTCGTCGATAGTAGTCTGATGGTGAAAAGACAGATGAAAACGGACGTCAGATGAAGAAGTTATGAATTTCTAACGGAGTTTTTCCTGTCCCAGCCTACTAAAAATAAATAATAAAAATAAAGTCAAAATTAGCTGATGGAGTCTAAACGAAAGTTGTAGAGTATAGTCTCACCTACGCGTGGATATAAAAAACGTCAAAAACGGAGCTCGTATGCGAAAGATACGAATTTTTGAAGTTTGAGAAATGAGAGTATGCCCAACATACAGATATGCATGCATCGGAATGTGTAACGCCTGTGTTTCGGGCTTGCCATTTGTAGCAATGTAACCGTCTAGGTTGACCCTTGTAACCCATTTTGAAGTAATAAGATTATATTATTTGAGTATTATGTGTTTTGTGCTTAATTGCTTAATTATATGGTTTGATTAATTAAGAATAAAAATAAGCGTCAAAATTTAAGTGTAAAATAAACTTAATATATTTGGTTAATGTCGTAGTAGTTGAAACGAGGTTTCCGAATATATATAGAACGCCCAAATCTGACTTCGTATGAGGAAGTTATGATTTATCGAAGTTCCGGCTTAGCGGTATACAACCTGTTTTACTCGATTTGAGATCGAGCGGTTGTTAGCCGAAGCAATCTAAATGAGAATCGAAGATCTCATTGTTGGTATTGAAACGATAAAAAGTTAGGCGAGAACGGTCGTCAAACGAAGAAGTTATGAATTTATAACGAAAGTTTCTGTCCCGGCCTATTAAAAATAAATAATAAAAATAAAGTCAAAATTTGCCGACGGAGTCTAAACGAAAGTCGTAGAGCGTGGTCTCACCTTCGCGTGGATATAAAGAACATCGAAAACGGAGTTCGTATGAAGAAGTTATGAATTTCCGAAGTTTATTATTCATTTTATATTTATTTTTAATTCAAAATCGGAAGCATTATCCGAAGCCGAGTCACCGGTGTGATCCGGAGTACGCCCCGCGTACGAGGTTACGCTACCGCGTACTCAGCATAGTGTCGACACTTCGGATGACGCATGCAATGACGATTTCGGACGCGTACGCGCTGCGTACGCCTGTACGCCCCGCGTACTCCGAGGCTCCAGCCTCTATTTAAAGGATCCGAAGACAGCCTTCTTTGTTGTTCATTTTCTTCTCTTCTCTCTAGTCTTTTGCATCGTTTTTCGTGCCGAAGCTATCCCGAAGCCTCGGTATTATACTCTAGCCCCGAGGCAAGTCCCGAGATCCCGAAGATCCCGAGAAGTGCGGTTCCCGAGTCGAAGCTCTGCCCGCGAGAAGTTCGATTTTTGTGGAGATCTTCCAGATCTGCTGAGGAATACTACTTTTATAAGCCGTAGTGCTGTCCGATCATCTTCTGATCAAGTGAGTGTATACTACCTTTCATAAACACAATAATAATACGAGTTTGGTTCGAATGTATTAAGTATATTGTTGTTTATGAGTGTGAGTGTGTAGTTATTTCTTCTAATACAATAATACGAAGTATTTTATATAAAAATACGTGCTATGTGTATATATTTGGTTGTGTTATGTGTGAATGAGTATTCACTCTCTTCTATCTTATAGATCTGCTTATTTCTTTATGAGATATGTGTTATGTGTGTGTGTGCCTCATCTGTTATGTGATATATGTGTTGATTAAAGCATGCTATACAGGTTTTCTTTAAACTATGTATACAAATGTATATTTTTATCTACTAATATGTTGGGTAGAACATGGGTAGACAGTTGGTGTGTAATAAACAGATGAGAGGCCTCGTTGTTGTTTGATTGAGTCATCTAGCGGAGTTTAGATGACGACCACTGGCTATTCTAGACGGTCTTGTGGAAACATTAGCAGGTTCGCCACCTGTAGGTGTTAATGAACTTGGGTGTTCATTCGCTGTACTCCATCCCCCTCATGGTTGCCTTATTTGACTTATATTGCTGAGGTACCCCCGAAGCATGTGTTGTCGCCCCGATGAAATATTCTTAGACTAGGTCCCTTATGTTAGTTGTTTTAGGGACATTAAAGTGAGAATAACGGGAATGGGTAATTGGGTTATTGTTGGTTGGTGAAAATTAAATATGATATTTATTGTGGGTTGGAAACCCTATATGCTCACCAGGCTCCCAAGCCTGACCCACTCAGTTTTAAATTGTATTACAGGTAGTGGCGGAAGGGCATGAGATGGATGAACCATCAAGTTGTTTTGTTTACAAGTCTGCATATGTTTATATTTGTTATATGACTTGTAATGTATTCGTTTATGCTTATTGGTCTGTATCGGAACATGACACCCCGAGTTTTGATTATAATGAAAATACATTTCTTTTATGAAATGCTTCGGTAAACAATGTTTTATCATGTCTTGTTTTTGGGAACAAATTCCGCAACTCTTTCAAATCAAAAGGATTTACTCTGAAAATATTTAAAAGCATAAATGAAAATCGGTCTTTTCTGGCCGAGATTTTGGGGATGTCACAGAATGAGCCACATCGACCTGACCCAATACTCGAGTGCATGAGTCCGTAAGTCATGACACATTCGGTCCGATCTGAAGAGTACGTCCAACGTACTGCTTGTAGAGGCATTACGCCCATCGTAATCAGTATTTACGTCCAACGTAAATCGGGGTTTCAGCCCCTATAAATAGAAGTCATGGGCTGCCGAATCTGGTTGCTCATTTCTTCCTCTTTCTCCCTCTCTCTCCCGTTTTACCTCGTTTTACGTGCAAGATTTACCCCCGAAGCCCCGATATCATTCACGAGACCTAAAGCAAGTCCCGAAGCCTCGAGAATCCCGAGAAGTAAAGTTTCCGAGCCAAGACTCTGCCCGCGTAAAGCCCGGGTTTGGAGAAAACGTCCTGGTTTTATCGGACAATTATATGCTGGGCAGAATCTGTCATCATGTTATAAATTATCTCTCAGTCATGGCTGAACAGAGGTAAAAGATTTACTTTTTTAGAAATTCAAAGTTTCATTTGATATTTTAATTTAAATTAATTATCAATCACCTGTAGGGAATGCCCTGAGGAATGCCACGAAGCTATCTCCACTTTAATCTTTTCTGCAACAAGCTTTCCTGATCTGCCAGAAATGCACGACCTAATGATTCTATATGTGCCAAATGGTGTTTGGCAATAGGTGTAGCACCTATCAATCAGGTAGCTTGACTAAACCAGATAAAGCAAACGATGGAATTTTTGGATTTGGGCAAAATGGTCTTTCTATTGTATCACAATTGTCTTCAAGAGGAATTACTCCACAATTCTTTTCACATTGCTTAAAGGGATATGGAATGGGTGGTGGAAAGCTTGTTCTTGGTGATATTTTGGCCCTGACTATGGTTTATAGTCCCCTTGTCCCATCACAGTACGTATTATTGAAGGGTATTTTAGGAAATATCAAATTTTGCAACTTTTATTTTGATTATACAACAGAAACCACAACAGAAGTGTAATTGTTAATTTCTTATCTTGTAATCTTATATTATCTTGATCTTTCAGGCCTCATTACAATCTTGATCTACAATGTATTTCGGTCAACGGTGTTGACCATTGACCCAACAGCTTTCGCCACATCAGATAACCAAGGAACCATTGTTGATACAGGAACAACTTTGACATACCTTGTTGCAGAAGCTTTTGACCCTTTTGTTAATTCTGTAAGCTTTAACTTTTTCTTAAAATTTCTCTAAAAAAAGCATTTGAATTTTGTGTTTTTTTTTCGTCTTGATTGAAGATAACTGTTGCTGTTTCACAATTAACAACACCTGTCATCTCAAAGGGGAAGTTATTTAGTTACACCAAGGTACCTCCAAAATGTCTGTTTTATCCTTTTTGACCTTTTGATCTTTTCATTTCATTTCAAGAACATTTAACTGAACTTTTTTTTTTTACTTATAAACAGCATAAATGGGATTTTTCCTGAGGTTTCCTTAAAGTTTGTTGGTGGTGCTTCCATGATTCTTAAACCTAAAAACTACCTTGTACATGGGGATCCTGTTGTGAGTGTTCTTTAATTGTCTCAAAATTTACACTTCTTTTACAAATTTATGAGTGGGTTAAAGATTGGTTAACAAAAAGTTTGACTTTTTTCACATGTGGTTATGATGAAGGTACACCATGGTGTATTGGCTTTCAAACAGTCCAGAATGGTGTGTCAATTCTTGGAGGTTAGTTAAAATATAGTAATTGACAATTTTACCCTCAAGACTCTACTTATTGTATAGACTTATTTTTTTTTTCTTCTTGTGGCATTTTATAAATGAGACAAAATTCAATGAAAATGTTGACATTGGTTTTAAAATTCAATTAACTCCTATTTTTGCAAAAAGATCAAAATACCCTTATCATCTTTTTTTAAATAAGACAATGGTTTATTAATTTTTCATATTTATTGAAATCTTATATGTTTATTATATTTTTTTCTTATCACTTCTTTTCAAATTTATTGATATCTTATATGGTGATTATTATCTTAAATTACGTATGATTTTATCTATTTTTGTAATTATATTTCATATTTATTGAAATCTTATATGTTTATTATTTTTTTTTCTTATCCGAATTCGTTTCAAATTTATTGTGATATCTTATATGGTAACTATTATCTCTTAAACTAGGAAATGTTTTTTAAAAATCATTAGATTGCTGATTGCATCAGACTGGAAATTTCTACATTTATGTTTTCTATGAAAACAAAAACAATAAACCAAAGCATTCATTTCAATTTCAGGCTCACAACAGCAGTTACAATTTATAATATACCAATAAAATTGGATTAAGTTTATTGAATCAAAAGCCAAACCCCCAAATTTTGGATTTGTAAATGTCAAAACGAATTGCTTAGAAGCAGACTGATGAATTCCAAAAGCATCACATATACTTATTAACTGCAGTTATGGATTTTTTGTCAATATGCAAGTTTAAGCATGTAATTTACATACTTAAAAATTAATGCCGGTCATATGCAATCAAGATATTAAATTTTTTTAATAGTTTTAATTATTGAGCAAAAAAAAGTTACCTCTATCCATTTAGTTCATCTTTTAATGCCAGCTGATAGCATGCCAAAATGCATTTTAACAAAGCCATAAAAGTATACAATTTCACCAAGTTGTAATAAAAAAAGAATTACACAAAACCTGCAGACGACAAACACAAATTTGGAAGCTCCTCCACTTTCGTTATATTCCATTATGTATGATTCACTTTCTTTATTTGTCCCATATGAGAATAACTTATTCAGTGGTCTAATAGATTTAACAGATAAAAAGGATAGAAAAGACATTTTACAGTTTTAAATCTTGTTCCATCCTTATTGTATGTCATTTTTTTATGAATGACTTGGTGCATCGTCGCCAAATCTTGAACCCATGTTGTCGTTTATGATGACTTGTCCCAAATGTAATAATTTAAGGAATTATAAAGAAAATGAGATAATTAATAGAGTAAATGAGAGCTGACCAAGAATCAAATTTTAGTGTACCGGGTGAAAATAAAATCTATTTTGACCATTTGTTAAATGCCCTTCAACTTCTGGTTTATATGAGATGTTATGCATACCTGTATGAATTTGTGGAGTATATTGTTACATTAAACTTATTTCCTTGAATTTTAATGTTGATAACTCATTCCTATTTTAGATGTTGTTATGTACTACTTACTGGTAGTCAAAATACATTTAACTTTTTTCCTTCAACTTAGGGCAGGCTATATATATGGGAATAAGTTGGCAATGAAAATTGGACCACTTTGATTTGAGAATTTGCAATCTATTTGCTCTCTTATATGACTAAAACTTGTAAAAGGTCAAAAACATGTTATGGTTAAAATCATCGATTGTCAAAGTTGAATCCAGTCATTTTTTGCATTTAAAGGGTTATTGTTGTCATTTTCTGCATTTGTAGGGTTATAATTTATGGTATTTCTTCATTTGAAAGGTTATTTCTGTTATTTTATATTTAAAGGGTAATTTTTGTAAAAGAAATTTTCTTCATTAAAATGATAATTTATGTAAGTTTCTGCATTTAATGGGTAATTTTTGTAATTTTCTGCATTTTAAACAGTAATTTCTGTCATTTTTTGCATTAAAAGGGTAGTTTCTGTAATGTATATGTGTATAATATTTCTATTTTTCTTTTTGGTTTTTGAATTGCTTTTTTTTTTATCCTTAACAGAATGAATGTGTGTATAGTTGACTATGTATGCATGTGACATATAGTCATTTTTTGTTGAAAAATGGTGTCAAATGATAATTTTTGATACTGTTTTTATGTTTATTCTGAAACCATGGTATGGCGTCGAAATTATTAAATTGTGGCGAGGACATTTTTCAAAAAGCTGTTGTCAAAATATGTTAAAATTTGCCCAAAGTTGCTGGAAAATGACCAATATGGCATTTTTTTTATACAAAAGATTCAACTTCATTCCTTTTTTTTTTTTTTAATTCTAAATTTTTTTTTCTTATTAAAGCATCATATTTTGAAAGTACAATGCTAAATTGAATAGCCTTTTAAAAGTAATGTATGTTTGTGTGTGTAATGTTTTGATAAGACAAATATGTTGCTATTTTGAGCATTTACCCTGATAAAAATAGCAACACACTTACTTTCATTGGTTTGTTTATCGAACCAAATAATGAAGGATGTAACAAGTGCATTTATTTTATGGGAAGCTTCATCAAATCATACTAACAAAATCATATGACCTTGTTCTTTTCTGGAATCAAGATTGGGTGGAGTGGGGTTTATGTTGTATTATCGCAGTATTGTATATCTATTTCGTTGATTATAAGCCTCTAATTTCTGATCTGATGTAGACAGTTATGGAGTATAATTGACCTTGGTGTTTTTAATTTCTAAGAATCATTCATTGTCTCTTCTAAGGAAGGCAATTAAGGTACTCATAATCTTTTTAGGAGCACATAACTACTAATCAGGTAGTTTCTAACTTCTCTTTTAATTTAATAATTATTGTTTACTAAATCATCTTTTAAATGGTTAATTTATAGCAGGTTGAATCCTGAATAAGTTGATCGCTTGACAAATGAAATTTCATATATATATATATATATATATATATATATATATATATATATATATATATATATATATATAGAGAGAGAGAGAGAGAGAGAGAGAGAGAGAGAGAGAGAGGTGGGTTCAATTGAGAAAATAAAAAAGGTTGAGAATGGAGGAATCATTCTCAGCCTCATTTTATTCAAGCATAAAAAGACACGGTGGCAAACTTGTAAATATGAGAACAACTTTCAATCTCCAATACGTATCTATAGTTCAAACCCATTCATCGTTCATCATCCAAATTTCTTCTTTAACTTTCAACAATCATTCAGATTTCTTCAATTAAACCATCATCAACATCATCCAGTGTTAATCAATCATCGATCTTCGTCAATAATCAACACGATTCAACAGTTAACAACAAAAATTCGTTTTTGGTTCTTTTAATTCAACCTTCAATTGTTCTTGAATACGATCAGATCTTCAACATCTATGATTAATTATACTCCCAACGTTATTAGATCAACATCATCGATAATCAACAAAAATCTACTTCATATCATTCATTCAACATCGATTATCAAATAAAACTTGAAAATTGAGGTTAGAAAAATATCAAATCGTTTTTTTTTTGAAAGATTTCATATAATTCTCTATCAATCAACTCTTTTGTAAGATTTAAATGGTCAAAATATCATGTTTTTAACATTTTTAAAAATAGTTAAATTGTATGCACTCCAACTGTTTGATGAAATGCATTAACTAAATTACCACGTTATATTCATATATGAATATGTTTTCTCAGTATATGATTATTAAAACAAAAAAACAAATATGCAAGTCTGTATTTTATTCATATGTGAATAACATATAAAAATTATATATATTTGTGAAAATACCTTGTAATATTCATATGTGAATATACCGTGTAATATTCATAAGTGAATATATCATATAATATTCACAAATGAATATACTATGTAATATTCACATGTGATATACCATGTAATACTATGTAATATTCAGATATGAAAATATTATCTAATATTCATAAGTGAATATACCATCTAATATTCATAAGTGAATATACTATGTAATATTCATAAGTGAATGCATCGTCTAATATTTAAATATGAATATATTATGTTTATTATATGCTATATTCATATATGAATGATATTTAAATTGTAAAAAAAAATTAATTATAGTTTTTATTCATAACTGAATAACGAATGTATTGTAGTAAAAACCTGATTCATTTTTATTCACTTATGAATAACGATAGCTGAAAATATAAAATATATATATATATATATATATATATATATATATATATATATATATATATATATATATATATATATATTATCTTAAAACTATATCAATATGGATGTCTATTTGTAGAGAATAAAAATCATGAATTTTGGTATATTTAAAATCATTTTTTGATAAAAATAGCTTATAAAAATTAAAAAAAAAAACGAAAAAAACTATGTTTTTTTTATATATTAAGGTAATGATTAGGATAGTTTAAGGAAATATGTTATGTTGGAAAACACATGTGCATTCGTTACCCATTTCCTCCGGTACAATGGAGGATTTTGCGGCAAAAATAAATGATTGGCTGAGAATGATTCCCCCATTCTCAACCTTTTTTTTTCTCAATTGAACTCTCCCCTATATATATATATATATATATATATATATATATATATATATATATATATATATATATATATATATATATATATATATATATATATATATATATATATATATATATATATATATATATATATATATATATATGTTCTTTCTCTCATACTGTTCCCGTGTGAGATTTTGTTTTGTGCAGCTAGGTAGCTGTTTGCATAATGTAATTGAATACTTGCTACACGTGAACAAGGAAGTGTTGCTTGTATCATTTGGATTTTGGTAACATACTTCTAGTTTGTGCCCTCTAAAAGCAAGAATTAGGACCCATTTTTAGCTGTTATCAGTAGTTTGTGTACATAATTTTGACTTCATTTTTTGACAATTACAAGAGTCCTTTTTTGGCTGCCTTTTCTATAATGAATAATAGATGGATCCATCTCAACCTTTGTGGTTCAGGAGTTAAACAATATAATATAATCTACAAACCTTTTAGTGTTTTGACAAAGTAGGGTTTTTATCATCTATCTAAATTGGTACTTAACCGAGATTGCAATAGTCATACATTAGTATTGTTAAAAACAGTAAGTTAAATTTTTATCATCAGACATTATATATAGGTATAGAAGAAAATGAAACAAATTAATTCCTTGAATAGCCATCATAACTAATTTACATTAATAAGGTTAGACGCTTATTATATAATTCTTGTGGGAAAGAGCAGTAGAGATTGAAACTATAAATGCCACCAACTTGGTTTAGGAAAAAAAAAATATGTCAAAATGTTAAACAAGGTAAAACTTTTCTGCATATATAAGTGATGTTTCACCCATGAATCCCTATCATCCCTCACCCACACGTTACATTCATAATGTTTAACGCAACGTGACATCACACAAAGCTTTCCACCCAAAACTCCCAAGTCAGACATGCACCACCTACCACAATCTATTACAGAATCAGGAGGAGGTATCTCATCACCCAATGTCATTGCACCCAAATCAAATGTCACTATTGTTCGTGGGTTCCCCTCCAAATCAGTAACACAAAGCCAAATGAATACGCCCATCCACACAAACATCGTCTCGATACAAAAACATTTTGATGTGGGAAGGAATCCTTTGGGATGCTGACTCCCAGGAACCCTTTCTCATGCTATACACATCAACTTGTGGATGTGGTTGTGTTTCCCTGGCGGCTGGTTCTAGGAAGAAAAAAGATGAACTCACCTCAACAACTTTGTAATCATCAGTTTTCGGATCAAAATACGGGTGATGGGTTTGGTCCGACAAAGAAGAACGCGGGAGAGTTAACGATGCCGAGAGAGAAGGATTCCAAATGCGAATGAAATAACCATGTTTTGATACGTAAGAAAAGCATATTAAGCCATTCACAGACCCAACCACATTGATCATAGGCTTTTGCTTTTCATGTTGGGGATCAATTGGGAGTTCAAGTTTCATGAAATTACTGACTTCCAGACGGGGAGAACCACAGGAGCGTGCTGTTAATGGACCTGTACTAGAAAAATAGTCAATAATCGCCTTCTCAAAGAACAAAAGAATCTCATCATCCTTGTTGTTGTTGTTGTTGTTGTTGTTATGGATTGAATGATGGAGGTGAGATTTTATAAAGGAGGATTCAGACAAGAGAGCATTCCAAGTTTTACACACGAGTCTCATTTGAGTAAGCTGTTTCGCTAATAAGCGGATGAGTATATTTGATAAAACGCCGCCCGGGAGCTTCTCCATATCGACTGATGCTCAAGATACTTTCTTTTTTGTATTTCCGCTTTAAACCTCATATATATATATATATATATATATATATATATATATATATATATATATATATATATATATATATATATATATATATATATATATATATATATATATATATATAAGTCGGGAATGTCTGCACTTAAACATCCCAGAACATAACATGGAGGACACAATTAATTTGTGTGATTTACTAGGCATTTAAATATTAATCATGCGAAAGAAAGCAATATAATAGTTCCTAAAATCGAGTATACGATAGATAGTTAGTGAAAAGAGAAAGAGGAATAGTATTTATTCTTACATTAATAAATCATGTAGATCATAGAAGAAACCTTTTGGTGTCTATCATATATTACATGCTATCCAGTGGACCAGAAAAGAGGAAAAGAGACTTACATAGACCGAGCAGTAGGAATTAATCAAGAAAGAGGAGCTGATGGAGTAGCGATGCTGACGGCCAACAAAACCCTCGTTTTCTCAAAAACGTTTTAGGCTTTGTGACGATATCGATGAACAGAGGCCGACGATGGTATGTTGTAGCTTGCGTCGATGATGACGAAGAGGAACAAAGGCCGGCTATATATATGAGTTCTAAAACTTCAAATTACAATATGTATGTATCTTTATAAAATCTAATACTTAAATAAGATAATTAATATATTTAAAAATAGATAATATTATTTTTAAATTAGATTATAACTAAAGGAAAATCCATTGAAAAATACTAAAATTTTGGTACAGTTTATTTTCTAATTCTAAATTAAATTAAATCTACTTTAATAAATCTACTCTAATAAATAATTTTTTTTTTCTTCACATTCTCATTCAATTTGCCGAATGTTATTTTGTGATTATTTTATATTAATTTTTTTTTCACATGTCATTTTATGAGTTTTTCTATTTTATTAAATTTTACGTAATAGTTTAATGTAATAATTGTAATATAGTAATAAAGATATATCAATTTCATTAATAAACTTATTTTTTTTACTTTTTAATTTCAAATTTTCTAAAATTAACGTTCATTAGTTTTGTTTTGTTTTTTTTTTTGTTTTTTTTTTTGTTTTTTTCTTTAAATTATTTGCTTAAATTTAAAAGATAAAAAAATATTTCATTATAATAATTTATTATTTTTCTTATTTTCTTATAAATTTAAACTTTCAAATATTTAGACTTTTATATTTAATTTTTTTTTAAATTAACTAATGTAATACATGAGTTTTACAACTAGCTTCATTAATAAAAAAAAGACAAGAAACCGACTATTGTAATCAATTTACCCCTATTTTACCTTTTCAACAGGTAACCTGCTGAGGTGGCATGCCAAATGGATTAATGGGCTGAAATGGGATGGCATTTATACCCTTTTTATTTTAAATGCTTTTATTATTATTAACTTACTAAAAAATTGTTGAATAATATATGTGGGCCCCAACCTCCATATCCCTCACCCTCTAAGCACCTCACTGTCACCCTCGTCCCTCCCATATATTACCGGAAAACATAGGTACACCACAACTATTTGGCCGGAACCTACTGGGCCGACGCCACACTCGTGTCAGAAAACACTAGACAACCACTGTAACATTCCGACTCCCAAGTATAAATTAAATTGTTTTATGTCCATATTGATAGGGCAACTCGACGAGTTGGAGGACCTCAACTCGTCGAGTAGAGATTTAGATGGCCGCGTTGTTTAGGATCAACTCGACGAGTTGGAGTTCCCAACTGGACGAGTTGGAGTTCCCAACTAGACAATTGGGTTTGAGAAATATTAAACTGTGTTTTGTGTGGATTTAAAAATGAAAATTTTATTTGAGAATTTAGAGTGTTACAAGTTGGTATTAGAGCCTTGGTTTGAGGGATTCAGATGTACCATTGGGTATGTCTGGACTCAAACTGAGGATTTGATAATTTTTTCAAAAAAAAATGATTTTCTAAACGAGGAAACGATTTTAAGAGGAAACGAGATGAAGCAGTGTCTATAATCATCCAGAGCCTGAGCGGTCATTTCCCAAAATACTCTTACTTGATTATGTGTTGTTATTATGACCTGATAGAACTGCATGCTAATTTAGCGCTAGGGATTTGCTCAGAATTTCATGCTTGTGTGTCTGCTTAGGAGAGATGCCTTTATGCCTATTATGTGAACTGGTAGTATTACATATGTATAATTAGAGATCTTCGAGGAGTTGAGAGGTAGGATTGCATGAGTTCGGTGATGCCTTTTGTGTTATGAATAGAGCGATCGAAGTTGTATGCTAGAGTGGTTTCATGAGCTGGTGGAGGTTGATCGATGCCTGAATGTTGCTTGCTTTGTGCTTTGTGGAACTCATGTGCAATGCGAGTTAGATAAAAAGCTAATGGACATTACGAGGAGTTCCTCAGTAGCTGATGGCAAAGAGGTGTGGGAACCTAGTAGAGCCTAGGGAGTAATTGCAGTCTGAGGAGTACGCTGCTTAGAGGTGAGTATTCATTGCGGAGCGAGCATGTGGAATGGGATTGGTAGATCTGGAAGGTCGAGCCTCTACTTAGGAAATATGGGACGATCTTTGGGGAAAGTATGGGTATATGTGGAAGGTAGTATTGGGCCCGTACTACTGAAAGAAGAGGACCCATACTCGAAACAAGGAGAATTTTGGAGGTTCTAAGTGGCAAGTTGAGGGGAGATAACATGGTTCGAGTACCGTGACTCGCAACAGAGTATGTTACCATATTTACCGTTTAGCCGGTTGTGGTTGTTCAGACTGAGAGTGGATATGGTAGATTGTGAGGCTAGAGGGCCATGTCAGTTGAGCTTCAATGGAGTATACCTTGTAAGGAAAAATTGAGTGTAGATCCCGAGGGGTTTGACTGCTGAGGTGCCAGTTGGAGTCGCAAGACTCAAAGAAAAAGTGGAGATGATACGTTATGGAGGATTGCGGTCTGGGTTGAGTGGTTGGCTGATGGATTGTGATGGAAATTTATATGACAAGGATTATGTTATTCCCGCTTTTCGTTTTGGAAGGAAGGGTGAGTGAGCTTTTGATTTCAGAGATTAGAGGGAGACCCTGAGGGGTACCAGATAATTATGATACTAGCACCAAAAGCATTTTTGTTGTATAAGTGCTTTGAGTTATTCATATGCCTGGAAGGAGTCGTCAATGGGGATTGTGACAGTCGAGGACAAGGATGTGCCCCAAATGAGCATTGTAAGGCGTGTTCTAGCTACTGTTCCAGGTAACCAGGGGAAGTGTCTCGGGACGACGACCTTCGTTGTCTATGCCGCAAATCGACTGGGAGAGTGAGTTCTCCTGTTTCTATGTCGACTCTTGCGATGGGGTGTTGGTTGAGGATTTAGAGAATGAAGTGTGCGATAGTCCATTATCTCCGGATAAAGAGTCAATGCCATTTTAGGACCGTCAAAATATATTTTTGTGCAGCCGAATGAGATTTTAGGTGACTGGAGGCAGTCATATTGGGAAGCTTCTGAGGTTCCCATCTGAGATTCAGAATACTTTGACTACTTGGTCGTTATCCGGAAGATCAATGCGGGGTACGTGCCAATAGTCAAGTATGATATATCTGGTGAACTAGTCTATAGTGTAGCCTATTTGATATGCCATTGGAGATGGTTCGAACCCTAATTGGGTGAGAACTGGGTATCGGTTGGGAGGATCAACAATCTGTTTGATTTGCGTTGCAAAAGAATAGGTTGTGGGGATCTGCGGTCCTAGTATATAAGGCTTGGGTATTGTGGTAGTCAAGGAAAGTTATAGAGCGAGATGATGCATGTGGTATGTGCCTAGGTGAGATTGAGTGTCTTCTTGTTTTCTTAATTTCTTCCACCACACCCAAGGGAGCTTTAAATCATGAGAGAAAGTATGTGGGTAAGTTGCCTAGGACCGATGTGATTATTGTAAGTCGACCTCCAAAAGAGAGTCTTTTGGATTTCCATGAGGATAACTTAGAATGAAATTTATCGATAATAGGTTTCAATGCTTTGCAAGATTCATGTTAGGCCCAAAAGGAACCCCTAGATAGTTGAATGGTAGTGAGCTTGCCTCACAACCAAGAATATTCGCCTAGTTAGCAGTTTCAGCATCCGAATCCCCAATGCCAATGACTTTAGACTTATGAAACTTTACCATAAGCCCTGAGGATGCATGGAAACATTTAAGAATTCACGCAAGGTTTTTCAGATTGGATCGAGTCCACCCTACAATAAACAGTGCATCGTCTGCATATAAGAGATGCGATATGGTAGGACCTTCATTGTGAATTATGTCACCTTTGAATAAACCTTTGTTTCGAGCCTCCTCCATTGCAATGTTAAGACCCTCCATGGCTATGATGAACAAAAAGGGAGATAAGGGATCTCCTTGAATCACTCCTTTGGAGATTTTGAACTCGTCCGTCGGAAACCCGTTCACAATTAAACCCAAGTTCTCATTCATCATCAACCCAACATAAATTTAATAGTGTCAAGGTGAATTGTTAAGATTGTAAAGTCCACATTTTGCTTGATGTATCATTAAGATCCAATTGATGGTGCGAAATCCCAATCAATTGGATGATGCAAGATCAAAATGAAGAAGAAGGATAAGAAGAAGATGATGAACTTGATGAATCTTCAATGTTTATATGATTAGAATGATGTTCCAACACAAGATTCACACACACATATACACACTCTTCTTCTCTCTCACTTTCTCTCTCTAGAACACATTTAATTACACACACTTAGCCCCCCTTTTTGACTCCTCACCCTTACGTCTATATATAGTGTCCAAAAACACGTTCACGACCGTGAACACCCATACATCCGTAAACACCAGTCTGTTTACGGTCCTAGACTGAAAAATATAGTTGCCTAGAAAAGTAAAGTATAAACCATATTTTTTACCCAACAATCTCCCCCTTGGTTTATAGCTTTCTTTTCTCTGACCCAAAAAATCTCCCTAAGAATGTAGCCGGCTTTTCTTGTCAATCTTCATTTGGAGCTTGGCTTAAACTTTAATCTTCAATTTATTTACAACTTCAAGATGAAAACCCGAATCTTCTAGCTAAATGGCTTCATCTTGAATGGATGGGCTTTTCTTCAAGATTTGACTTTGAACGCACGTTGGGTGTGGAGGCTTCTGGAAAAGATTCTTGAAAAACTGCACTTTCAGCTTGAGAATCTCTAGAGAGAATAACAGAGAGAACGAATCTTCTAGATTACTTCAGCAGGTACATAAATAGCAACAAATTGATTGAAGAAGCTTCAATGCAATCTGTCACATAATCTTCAAGTCAGCTTCATCTTGCTTTTGGGGTTGAAAATTTGTATGTTGAAAGAATAATCTTCATTTATTGTTCCTTCGAATGAGAAGTCTTCAATGATCACAGATGAAGATTGTAACGTCCCAAATTTCGAGTCCAAAAATTTTGTTTGTAATTAAGTAATTTATAAAATCGTTTACTGAAAATATTTTCAATATCATATCAATCCATAAATCATCATGAACATATCTCAAATTTAAAACATCGAACAATAGTATAAATCAGAGTACAATCCCAGAAATCTCATTGCGGAAATCATGTGTGTGTGTGATGCGCACTGGCTCCTTCCCCTTGGATGAAGAGGCACCTGAAACCAAAACTGAAACTGTAAGCATAAAGCTTAGTGAGTTCGCCCATCATACCACATACCATACAATCATACATGCTGTCAGGCAATTCTAGGATGCCTGTAACATCCCCCTCTGGCACGTATCACAATATTGTCCGCTTTGGGCCACTCGGCACGAGGACTTCCCAGGGGGTCACCCATCCTGGTACTACTCTCGCCCGAGCACGCTTAACTGCAGAGTTCTTATGGGATCTGCTGCCCTCACGGATTTAAAACGCGTGGTGTTAGGGAAGGTATCCACACCCCTTATCAGGAATGCTTAGTTCTCCTTCCCAGCCGATGTGGGATCAGATCTAACCCACTTTCACCCCCCATTATAGGGTTTGACGTCTCTGTCGAACACATCGACCCGTGCCCTAGATCTGATACCATTTGTAACATCCCCCTCTGGCACGTATCACAATATTGTCCGCTTTGGGCCACTCGGCACGAGGACTTCCCAGGGGGTCACCCATCTTGGTACTACTCCCGCTTGAGCACGCTTAACTGCACAGTTCTTATGGGATCTACTGCCCTCACGGCTTTAAAACGCGTTGTGTTAGGGAAGGTATCCACACCCCTTATAAGGAATGCTTAGTTCTCCTTCCCAGCCGATGTGGGATCAGATCTAACCCATAATTGTAACGCCCGTACATCAGGGCTAGTCAATTTAGAGACGATAGGCGTCAAAAATGACTTTTTGATGGAAGATTATCTAGAAGGATTAATCTTAACCAAGTTGTAGTATATGTCACAAGGTTTCCGTGCATATAAAGAACGCCAAAATCCAAGTTATAACGAAGAAGTTATGACATGTCGAAGTTTCGCAACAGAACCGACACGACACAACGCAACGTAAAAAGTGAATTTACGTTAGAGCGGTATTTAGCCTTAGCAATCTAAATGAAAGTCGTAGAATACGTTAAACCGTGAGTGTGTATAAAAAGAACGTCCAAATCTGACTTCGTATGAGGAAGTTATGATTTATCGAAGTTTCGGCTTAGCAGTGTGCAGCCCGAAATACTCGATTTGAGATCGAGTGGTTTTTAGTCGAAACAATCTAAACGAGGATCGAAGGTCTCGTTGTTGGTATCGAAGCGATAAAAAGTTAGGCGAGAACGGACGTCAAACGAAGAAGTTATGAATTTATAACGAAGTTTTTCTGTCGCGGCCTATTAAAAATAAATAATAAAAATAAATTCAAAACTAGCCGACGGAGTCTAAACAAAAGTTGTAGAGCGTAGTCTCACCTTCGCGTGGATATAAAGAACATCGAAAACGGAGTTCGTATGAAGAAGATATGAATTTCCGAAGTTTATTAAATAATTTCTATTTATTTTTAATCTTTAATTCGGAAGCATTATCCGAAGGAGTCACCGGTCTGATCCGAGGTACGCCCCGCGTACTCCGAAGTGTTGACATTCGCAGCAAGTGGCTTCGGATGACGAACGCCATGACGCATTCGGACCAGTACGCCCCACGTACTCCGATGCTCCAGCCTCCTATAAATAGGATGCGAGAGCAGCCGAGTTCTTTTGCTATTTTCTCTCTTCTCTCTCCCGTTTTGCATCGATTTGCGTGCCAGAAATACCCCGAAGCCCCGGTATCATACTCGAGCCCAGAGGCAAGTCCCGAGATCCCGAAGATCCCGAGAATTGCGGTTCTCGAGCCGAAGCTCTGTCCGCGAGAAGTTCGATTTTTGTGGAGATCTTCCAGATTTGCTGAGGATTACTACTTCTGCAAGTCGTAGTGCTGTCCGATCATCTTCTGATCAAGTGAGTGTATACTACCTTTCACAAACACGATAATAATACAAGTATGGTTTGAGTGTATTAAGTATATTGTTGTTTATACGAGAGAGTGGGTGGTTACTTTCTTCTAACACATAAATATGAAGTATTTGTTATAAAACACGTGCTATGTGTTTATATATTGTTGTTTATTTGAGATGAGTATGGAATGAATGTTTTATATAGTTTTTAAATGAGTTAAACTGTATATGTATTTTATATCTACAAATATGTTGGGTAGAACATGGGTAGATGAGATAGTTGGTATGTGATAAAATGATGAGGTATGAAAGATGATTAAGAATGATATTGGCAGATGCACCAATTAGAGAATGTCATAATGCTAGCAGATACGCTCAAGCATAGTATTGCTAGATGCACCAAAGAGAAAGTGACATAATACTAGTAGATGCACTTAAGTATAGTATTGGTAGATGAAACTAAAAGAGCATGCCATAATGCTAGCAGATGCGCTTGAGAATAATATTGGTAGATGCACCAAGTAGTGAATGTCGTGATCTTGGCAGATGCGCCAAATAGAGATCGTCATAATATTGGAAATGCGCTTATAGGATAATCTTGGCAGATGCGCTTATAAGATAATGTCGGCAGATGCGCCTAAAAGAGAATGTCATAAACCTGGCAGTCGCGCCTCATAGTGTATGACGTAATCCTGGCAGAGGCGCTTAAAGGATAATGTTGGCAGATGCGCCTTATGTAGCAATGGAAGTTTGTGTAAATTCCTTAGGTCAATCCTTAGGAATGAAGGAATGACGAGTAGTTGAATTCCTAAGGTAAAATCCTAAGAAACATAATAGGGATGAGTAATTGAGTTGATTGTTTGATGGTTGAATATAATAATTGTATTATTGTGGGTTGAAAACCCTATATGCTCACCAGGCTCCCAAGCCTGACCCACTCAGTTTTCTTTGCATTACAGGTAATGGCACAAGAGTATAAGTTGGTGGACTTGACGAGAGATTTTGGATTATAGGCCAGTAGTTATGAATAACTGTTGTAAGGTCTATTTATTATTGTTTATGCTTTTTGGTCTGTATCGGAACATGACATCCCGATGTTTTATTATTTAATGAAAATACATTCTCTTTGAGAAACGTTTTGATAAATGGTTATCATATTTTATTTTGGGAACAAATTCCGCAACCGTTTTCTTTAAACGATCACTCTGATTTATAAAACAAAGCATAAACAAATCGGTCTTTTCTGGCCATGAAAATGGGGATGTCACAATGCTCGACCGACCCATGTCAAGCCATTTTGGGGTGCTGACTACCCATGTCAGGCCATTCAGGGATGCCTGCCTACCCTCCGGTCTATCTCACATGGTCACGGGGACTATTTCACCCCTACTACTATTACATAATAACATATCATAAACATGCTGTCAGACATATTTGGGGTGTCCGGCCTATCCTTCGGTCCTAACAACCGATCGGGGGACTATTCCCCACCTACTACCACTATCACATAGAACATAGCATACTGGCACATAGAACATATCAAGTAATAGCAAACCAAACAATTATCACAAAGACAATCATCTCAACTATAATCAACTACTAGTGGGTCGGCCTTGGTGCCTTAAACCCACTTCTACTGGAAAGTAACTCACATCAATGTCGCGTAGTGTCTGAACTGCTTCCGATGTGGAGATCGACTTTCCTCGACTCCTCAATCCCTACATGACAACTCTATTAAGTCATCAATTCGTACTCACAGCCCCCATAAGGGTCAACCCAAATCCTGGTTAAAGTTAACTATGGTCAAAGTCAACCTCCAGTTGACTTGACTCGCCAATTTGGTCTACCAACTCGTCGAGTCCCTATTCCTCCAAAATGATCCAACTCCCGACTCCACTTATCGAGTCTAGCAACAACTCGATGGGTTCTCCTTCAACCATAATATCGGGACCATCTTCAACCGACTCGCTGAGTTCCCCAGGAACTCGTCGAGTTCATCTCCCTCATAAGAATGTGTTGAGTCTATGACTCGCCGAGTTGTATGAACAACTCATTGAGTCCATCTTCATGGTTTGGGAGATTTCCTTGGACTCGTCGAGTCCCATGATTTCCAGGTCTATAATCTCGCCCAACTTTGTTGAGTCATTCTCTAAACTCAACCAGACCCCCAAAACAACAAAGGTTGGGGAACCACTACCCGACTCGCTGACTCCCAAGAACAACTCGTCGAGTCCATTAAGGTCCATGTTCATAAACTCGATTTCTGCTAAGCTCATCTCATCCAAAGGGTAGATCTAACCTCCTAGGGTCGATATAACACGTAATGTTACAAACTTTACGCCCATGCATGGGTCTTTAAGCTCAAAAGGACCAAAAATGAGACCTACAAGATGCATGGGGCTCTCATGGCCATAAAGTTGGCACCTTTATGCCATGAGACCCCTCCAAAGACCAATATCTAAAGCCATAACTCCATATTACACCCCACAACCCGAAAATGGCTTAGAATGCCCTAAATATACCAAATCCAAGCCCTAAAGATGATTAAACACATGGAAGATCAAGATAGAAGCTTTTTACCTTAAATGAGCTGGAAATGGAGCACAATCTCTAGATCTTCTAGCTTCAACTTGAACTCCCAAGCTCCTTTCCTATTCTCAAGCTTCATAATCCACCCAAATGCATAAAAATGGCCTTAGAACACTCAAACAAGGCTAGGGTTTCAGGCTAATGTCTTCTATAAGTATAAGGGACGATGAAGGCGAAGATGGGGAGAGATAAGTTGTTTAAATAGGGTGCAAACCCTCAAATTTAGGGTTTCACTCAAACAATATCTACTCGCCGAGTCGGTCTCCCGATTTGTCGAGTAGATCACTTAAACTTCCTGCAGATCACAAGTCTACTCGACGAGTTGGGCCCCTAACTCGTTGAGTCCCAAAGAAAAATATAAGAATTACTTAAATTAAATGCATACCAAGAATCAGGTGATACAAAGCTTTGGCTAAGAAAATCTCGATACAGTCTCCATGAGTCTTATCTACATCTGAATTCACTTTTCAAGACAAAGAAAATTTGAGATAAAAACCAGAACTAAAAGAAAACTTAGCACAAAATAGTTTTTGGATTTTTCATATTTTTTGAAAAAAATAAAATAAAAACTAAAATATTTTTGGATTTTTGAAATTTCTGAAAAAGAAATAAAACATAAATAACAATGTTAAACCACAATTCTAGATACAAATTATTTAGTGTATCCCGTAGATTCCCATGTATATCTTACTACTCAATCAACTCGAGCGTCATATTGACATACCAAACAGAACTATCTAAGTCAGTACTTGTCAAGTCCTTTTAAAATGTCAATCTAAATCTTTTGTGGTCCATTGAAATCCTTCGTGCCTACCAGCACATTGAACATAGAGTCTAAACAATTTAGCTTTAGTGCATTACATAAATTTTAGATTGCCCTTTAGCATTAGACTTCATATCACTTCCCAATAATACATACAAACAAAAAATTATAAGAAAATAAAAGATTGTCTTCAAAACGAATCAGTTTAAGATAAAATCATGAGTATTGAGAAGACAACTCAAACCGTAAGTCACCGATTGAGTTTGCATACAGAAGGTCTGAGAACAGCGCACATAATCTCAAAATAGATCCAAAAATTCTTCACATCGTTAAGCACAAAACCCCATGTGTGATTCTTCCCTTTCTTCCCTTCCCGCAGGGGACACATACTCTCAAACAAAGTTTTGAATGTTGTACAGTTGAGAGATGTCCCCTATCATGTGCCTGGAACAGCCACTACCAACAAATCAGAGTCTGATGATATGCCTCCATAGCTGCTTCATCACAGAGCGAGATCAGTTGGTCTTTGGAACCCAATCCATTTTGAAACTGGGTCGACCTTTTTCATCCTTGCAAGGTACTCTCTCCCATTACATATCCTGCTTATCACAAACAAAAAATGTAGAAATATTAGAATCATTTGAAGATTTTGGAGATTAAACCTTTGTTACCCATCTGTAGTTGGGTTTAACGCATTTCTTGTTCGATCATATGGGTGGCTCAACACTTGATTTTGAACATGAAATCGGTCGCCGAGATAACTTTGATCTAACTGATTTTAGTTTCACTGGAGCATCTTTTGGAATAGACATATTGGCCTTCTGAGCGTTCCAGTCACTAATGGGTAATAGTGACTTTGAAGGGGCTCTTTTGGAAAAGTTCCCTCTTTGAGCATTTTTCCAACCTTGTGCGTAATAGGGAACGCATGCGCGATTTGGACAATTTCTGGCAATGTGACCAGGTGTTCCACAGTGAAAACATGTCTTTTTCTTCATGTAGGAATTATTTCTTCCTGACCCTGGTGGCGTGCCCTTGCCTTGTCTCTGGTTGTTCCCACAGCACACTTGCAACAGGCACTCTATTTAGTTTGAATTGGTGGTCTGTATTTACCAACAACAGGTTCAGAAGTAACTGAGTAAGAAGCAACAGATTCAGAGTTCAATGAGTCATTGGTTTGTTCAATAGTATTCTCCTTGTTCTCATCTTCAATTACTTTACTTGCACAAGAAGTAGAATCATCAAAAACGTTCACCTTAATATTCTCATTTGGCCGAGATTGTTCAGTATTAACTAAACCTTGTTCAGGGAGTGGGCCAAACTGAGCAGATATTTCTTCCTCATTGTAACGCCCATGTTTCTGGGCTTGTCATTAATAGCGATGTAATAGTCTAGGTTAACCTTTGTAACCGTCTTGAAATAATAAAGATGTATTATTTGAGTATTATGTGTTTTATGCTTAATTGTGTGACTTAAATGAATTAAGGATAAAAATAAGCGTCAAAATGAAATGCTAGATAAGCCCGATATCGATACATAAAGACGTAGTGGTCGTGACGAGGTTTCCGAATATATAAAGAATGCCGAACTTCGAGTTATAACGAAGAAGTTATGACTTGTCGAAGTTTCGCGACAGAACCGGCACGACATTGAATGACGTAAAATATGAATTTAAGATAAAGTGATATCTAGCCTTAGTGATCTAAATGAAATTCGTAGAATACGTTAAACTAAGAGCGTGCATAAAAAGAACGCCCAAATCTGACTTCGTATGAGGAAGTTATGATTTTTCGAAGTTTCGACTTAGCGGTATGCAGCCCGAATACTCGATTTGAGATCGAGCGGTTTGTAGCCGACACAATCTAAACGAGAATCAAAGATCTCATCGATAGTAGTCCAACGGTAAAAAGACAGACGAAAACGGACGTCGGATGAAGAAGTTATGAATTTATAACGGAGTTTTCCTGTCCCGGCCTACTAAAAATAATATAATAAAAATAAAGTTGAAATCAGCCGACAAAGTCTAAACGAAAGTTGTAGATCATAGTCTCACCTACGCGTGGATATAAAGAACGTCGAAAACGGAGTTCGAATGAGGAAGATATGAATTTATGAAATTTTTAAATAATTAAAATATACTTATTTAATTATAAAATTAGATAATACTGAACCCGTGACTCATCCGACCTTATTCACCCGGTACGCCCAGCGTACCTAGATGTACGCCCAGCGTACATGTCGACGAGCATTACGCCTAGCGTAACTTTGAGTTACGCCCAACGTAAATCGGGGTTTCAACCCCTATAAATAGAAGTCGATGGCAGCCGAGTTTCTTTGCTCATTTTTTCATTTCTCTCTCATTTTTGCATCATTTTGCGTGCTAGAAATATCCCGAAGCCCCGGTATTAATCCCGAGCCCCGAAGCAAGTCCCGAAGCCCTGAAGATCCCGAGAAGTGAAATTTCTGAGCCGAAGCTCTACCCGCGAAAAGCCATTTTTTGTGAAGATCTTCCACATCTACCGGAGAATACTACTTCTACAAGCCGTAGTGCTGTCCGACCATCTTCAGATCAAGTGAGTGTGTAGTCACTTTCTTCTAACGCATAATTATGAAGTATTTTATATAAAATACATGTTACGTGTATGAATCACTTACTAGCTTCTTGGTAACCTTGTGACTTTTCCTGATCCAAGTGTGAGTCATGTGCTTCCAGTAGTATAGGCCTCTACTACTATTCACACCTACTCATACTCGTCCCAAGTATTGTCTCGCAGTTCCCAGGTAACCATTCAAAAGTTTTCACAAAGCAACTTATCACACATGAATGTGTTTAAACAAATACATACAATAGTTTCTCCTAGACTCAACTAGGGTTTTCACGTTTCTATCAAACATATATTGGATTACCTATACTCGCCTTCTAGGATTCTTCTCATGCATATGCTCGATTTAATATATCCTAATACTTTTCCATAGGTCGATAGAAATTTTACTTCCATTTCTTCATATAAATTCTTTCACGAGTAGTGTCTACTCTACAAGACACACTATTCCAAAATTTACTCTACCAGCATGGAGACAAACAGTCTTCTACTACCTGCATCATCTTCTAACTCATGCAAACCATCATGCACATTTGTTCATTTCATTATTCTTCCTTGACATCCTTATTCTTGTATCTAAGTAAGTCTAAGTCTACTTCATAGGAGTCTATCCTAAGAAGTCTGCATCATAGCTGCATCTCAGCAAGCTCTACTAACTTCAACTTGGTTCTCTGCCATTCCTGACTACAACATCTCTTCTCATACGATACTATGGGTGTATTTCTTCTTCAATTAAGCATGCTACCTTACTTAGAGAAGTAAGTTGCTTAACCATTTACCACTAAATGACTCAATTCACCATCCTAATATTGTATGCTAAAGTTGACTTAACACATTTTGGAACTTCCATAAGGATGTGATAGTAGTGTAACAACTCAAATTTTTCAAACAAATTTTTCATTTTTAAAAATAAGGTATTTCCATTCAGAACAAGGCATAATTAATTAATTGTATTATGTCAGATACAAATAGTCTAAATCCCAAGATCATAAGAACAATCTTCAGTGTGTATCGATCACGCCGGCGCCTTCCCACGGTCCTCGCTAGTACCTGAAACACATACATAACCACTGTAAGCATAAATGCTTAGTGAGTCCCCCAATATACACTTACGCACATACGCCTTTCCAGGCCCTGACCTTCCGGTCCTCAATACAACGCCTTCCGGCCCATAACATAATCGCCTTCCGGCCCACATAACATACATGGCACACATATAAAAAATAACTTACCACATATAGCATACATATCACATATCATATCTGACCTTCCGGTCACAGAATCAAACCCTTCTGGGTACAGTATAGTGAGAAGACTCACCTCGTAAATGCTGAAAGCTAGCAACTCCTGAAATCACTCGTGCACAATCCGACGAGCTACAACCTTCCTATAACATCACATATCTCATTAACACTTATATCTTCTAAGTGTGACTATCCCTAAGAAGTCAGACTTAGGTCAACTCTGGTCAACGGTCAACGGTCAGCTCGACCGGACTCGGCGAGTGCCATGGCGACTCGGCGAGTCTAGACGTTCTCCAACTCTCTGAGAGTCCCTACCTACTCGTCGAGTGTCCTCCTTGACCCGACGAGTTACTCCTGGAAGAATCGCGGGGCCACCCCGACTCCACTCGCCGAGTCTGAAGAACAGCTCGACGAGTTTCAGTAAATCTCCAAGCTACTCGCCGAGTCTGTTCATCGGACTCGGCGAGTCCACGCCATGCAGTCGATCAAACTGCTTCCTGAGATAGGTCTCGTCCCGAAATACACAAGCATGGGACCTTCTGGACCTCTAAAGGTCCTACTACAAGATTATAGTCGTTGGGTAACAAGGCACTAATTCATCTAATCACCAAATGGGTTCCATAAACCCTAAATCCATGCACACATCAACATAACAGAAGGGAATCCGAAATATTACCTGGAATATGCCCTCTCTGTGTCTCCAAACCGCAGAACTCGAATCCCTTGCTGTTCCTTTAGCCAAAACCCTTCTCCTCCTTGCACAACAATTTCTTCAAACCCTAATATCCTCCAATCTTGCTCTAGATGCCCACAGCCGATTAGGGTTCTTCTCAGTCGACTAAAGACGGACAATGACGGCCTATAAGTGCATTATATACGATCTAAAACCGAACGGTTAGGGTTTCTGCTGAACAGCGTCGACTCGCCGAGTCCATATCTGGACTCGTCGAGTCCAGTCGCGAACCCGCGACCAAGTCTGCGATCCTACTCGGCGAGTCTAGGCTCCAACTCGCCGAGTCCCCTCATAATTCACCCCCAAAAACATAATTTAATAATACCTGAGATTCCGGGCTGTTACAACTCTCCCCCGCTAGGATTAGACTTCGCCCTCGAAGTCTCATTCTGAAAATAGTTCCGGATGCTGCTCCCGCATCTCACGTTCCGGCTCCCAAGTCATTTCCGATCCCTTACGGTGTTGCCATTGAACCAACACCAGAGGTACCTCCTTGTTCCTCAGAACCTTGATCTTCCGATCCCTGATAGCCACTGGTCTCTCCGCATAGTTCAGGCTCGCATTCACCTGAATATCCTCTAATGGAACCACCGCCGACTCATCGGCTATGCACTTCCTTAATTGCGACACATGAAAAGTGTCGTGGATCTGTCCCAACTCCGCTGGCAACTCCAACCGATAGGCTACCCGGCCTACCCTTGCGATCACACGAAATGGGCCAATATACCGGGGCCCCAACTTGCCCCTCTTCCTGAATCGAATCACTCCTTTCCAAGGAGAGACCTTCAGGAGAACGAAGTCGCCGACCTGAAATTCAAGCTCGGATCGGCGCCTGTCTGCATAACTTTTCTGTCGGCTCTGGGCAGTCAATAACCTCTGACTAACTTACTGAATCTGCTCTGTCGTCTGAAGCACAATTTCCGTGCTGCCCATCACTCTCTGTCCCACCTCTCCCCAGCAAATGGGGGTCCGACATCTCCTACCATACAACAGCTCAAAAGGTGGCATACCAATGCTCGAATGATGGCTGTTGTTGTAGGAAAACTCTGCCAATGGTAAATACGCATCCCAACTACCCCCGAAGTCTAACACACACGCCCGGAGCATGTCCTCCAGCGTCTGAATTGTCCGCTCGCTCTGACCGTCTGTCTGGGGATGGTATGCGGTACTAAAATGCAATTTAGTACCCAGCTCCTCATGGAATTTCTTCCAGAACCTGGAAGTGAAGCGCACATCGCGGTCTGACACAATCGAGATCGGCACTCCATGCCGAGATACCACTTCTCTCACATATATCTCTGCTAGCTTCTCCGCTGAAGAACTCTCGCTGATGGCAAGGAAGTGTGCACTCTTCGTCAATCTATCCACAATCACCCAAATTGCATCAACTCCCCTGGCAGTCCTCGGCAATTTGGTGATGAAATCCATAGTGATCTGTTCCCACTTCCACTCGGGGATCTCCAATGGCTGTAGCTTGCCATGCGGTCTCTGGTGCTCGGCCTTAACCCTACGGCAGGTCAAGCACCTCTCAACGAACCATGCTACGTCCCTCTTCATACAGGGCCACCAATACTCTTTCCTCAAATCCAGATACATCTTCGTAGCACCAGGATGGATCGAGAATTTCGATCTATGAGCCTCTTCCATCAAAGTAATACGCGTACCGCCCACGAACGGTACCCAGATCCGACCCTGAAACGTCATAAGCCCTCGACTATCCTTAACAAACTCTGAAATTAACCCCACAACCCGCTCTTTCTTCTGCATTTCTGGTCGCACAGCCTCTGCCTGGGCCCCACGAATAGCGTCCAATACTGAAGTCATCACAGTCAGTCTCAAGCATACATCTCGCAATGGAGTGCTCTCCGCCCTGCGGCTCAACGCGTCGGCTACCACATTAGCCTTGCCTGGGTGGTACAGGATCTCACAATCGTAATCCTTGACCACATCCAACCACCTCCTCTGACGCATATTTAGGTTGGTCTGATCCATCAAATACTTCAAGCTCTTATGGTCCGTATATATCGTACATCGAACCCCATACAGGTAGTGACGCCAAATCTTGAGAGCGAACACTACTGCTCCCAACTCTAAATCATGCGTAGGGTATCTCGCCTCATGAGGCTTCAGCTGCCTCGACGCATAAGCTATCACATGACCCCTCTGCATTAACACTGCACCCAGTCCCGAAATCGATGCGTCGCAATATACCACAAAATCTTCCATCCCTTCTGGGAGAGCTAATACCGGGGCTTCGCACAACCTCTGGCGAAGTGTATCAAAGGAGGTCTGCTGCTCAGGCCCCCATGAGAATGCAACACCCTTCCGGGTCAATCTGGTGAGTGGCACTGCGATCTTGGAGAAATCCTTGATGAATCTCCGATAATACCCTGCCAACCCAAGGAAGCTCCTGATCTCGGAAGGTGACTTCGGCACCTCCCAACTCATCACCGCCTCAACCTTGGCCGGATCGACCAATATCCCCTTCTGATTGACAACATGTCCTAGAAATTGGACCTCTCGCAGCCAGAAGTCACATTTGGAGAACTTTGCATAAAGCTTCTCCGACCGCAATACCTCGAGGACCTCCCTCAAATGCTCCTCATGCTGCTCTCTAGATCTAGAATACACCAGAATGTCGTCGATAAATACAATCACTGACCGATCCAACATCGGTCTGCATACTCTATTCATGAGATCCATGAACACAGCCGGGGCATTGGTGAGCCCGAAAGGCATCACCACAAACTCATAATGCCCATAACGCGTCCTAAACGCTGTCTTCTGGACATCCTCATCCCGCACTCTCACCTGATGGTATCCTGACCTCAGATCGATCTTGGAAAACCAAGATGCTCCCTGCAACTGATCGAATAAATCATCGATCCTCGGTAACGGGTAACGGTTCTTGACCGTCAACTTGTTCAACTCCCGGTAATCAATGCACATCCGGTGTGAACCATCCTTCTTCTTGACGAACAGAATAGGTGCTCCCCACGGCGAGCTACTCGGCCGAATGAATCCTTTCCCCAGCAACTCCTGTAGCTGCGAGGACAACTCTTGCATCTCCGGAGGGGCAAGACGATAAGGCACCTTAGCAATAGGCGCGGCTCCCGGAACCAGATCGATACCAAACTCTACTTGCCTCACAGGAGGTACTCCCGGCAGTTCCTCGGGAAAAACATCTGAAAACTCACGCACCACAGGGACCTCCTCAACTGACTTCGGTCTCTCGGAAACCTCCCGCGTATCCATCACATACGCCACAAAACCCTTACAGCCCTGCTGTAGACACTGCCTCGCCCTAGCGGCTGAACAAAAAGCTGACCCCGAATGGGTACCCTCGCCGTACACCGAAAGAACTCCCCCACTATGGTCTCGTATAGTCACCAACTGACGCTCACAGTCGATGACAGCGCCGAATCGGCTCAACCAGTCCATGCCCACGATGACACAGACATCACCCATCGCAATGGGAATCAGGTCAATCGGGAATTCAATCCCGAAATCTCTAGTACACATCCCCGAAGGATCTCCGTGGCACAAATCACTTTCTCGTCGGCTATAGAAACTCTCACAGGTCGACTCAACGACTCACGACTAGCGCTGATATGCTGACTAAAGGCTAAGGACACAAAGGACCTACTAGCACCCGAGTCAAATAACACTAAGGCAGACACAGAGTTCACAAGGAAAGTACCTACGCAAATAATAACATAAGCATAACATCTCGACATTAAAATAAATACATGAATTACGACATACCTGCCACAACATCGGGCGCAGCGCGGACCTCCTCCGCAGTCAGCTGAAAGGCTCTCCCACGAGCCCTCGGGGCCTCGACCTTCACCGGTCGAGCCTCAGTAGTCCTGGAAATAGGTGCAGATCCCTGACGAAGCTGCGGACACTCGGCCTTCCGATGGCCGGTCTGGTTGCAATGGAAGCAAACCATAAACCCCTTGGGGCACTCCCTAGCAATGTGCCCCTCCTTGCCGCACTTGTAGCAAGCACCGGCTCGACACACCCCATCGTGACCCTTGCCGCACTTTACGCAAGTACGGCTCTTCGGACCTCCCGTCCTCAAATCGGCGGACTTGATCCGCTTGGCTGCCGGCTGAGACTGAGCCGGTCGCCGGTCTGCCTGCTGAGACTCGGCCTCCTCCCTAGCCTGAGTCTCCAACTCGATCTCACGCTTCCTGGCATTCGCCTGAAGCTCCGTAAAAGTATGATAGGTGGAGTTCGCCACAAACTCCCGGATATCCCTCCTCAAGACACCCAAGTACCTGCTCATCCGAGCCTGCTCGGTGGACACCAGCTCGGGGCAAAACATCGCCCTCTCATGAAACTTCCGCGTGATCGCCGCCACCGAATCTGTACCCTGCTTGAGGGTTAAGAACTCCTGAACCAATCGTTCCCGCTCCACCGGGGGAATGTACTCATCCCTGAACATTGCAGTAAACCCCTCCCATGTCACCGCTGTGGTCTCTGCCAAAGTGAAGTTCGCCGTCACGAACTTCCACCAGTCCTTCGCTCCCAAACGGAGCTGGTTCAAAGCGAACCGTACCCTCAGGTGCTCCGGGCATGAACAAGTGTAGAAGCACCCCTTTATGTCCGCGATCCACCTCATCGCCGCAATCGGATCCTGCGTCCCGTCGAACTCCGGTGGCTTCGTGTTGCTGAACTCTCGGAACAGCAACGAGTCACCCCCCTGTGGCCTAGCAGCGGCCACAGCTGCGGTAGCTGCAGCGGTTGCAGCCTCAGTCAACGCGGCGTACCGCTCATCGAATGTCTCCATCAGGGTGGTCTTAATAGACCCAAACATCTCCGGGATCTCAGCCCGGATCGCCGCCGCCACCTCCTCGTGAATCATCTGACGAATATCCTCGTCACTCACACCGCTCGTACTCGCTCCGTGGCGTGGTCTAACCATGATGTCTCTGAAATACAACATAAAACTATTAGAGACTCCATCAAGTGTAACCGCACTCGATAACGCAACCCTACTCAGTCTCCGATATCCAGGGATTCTTACTTGGGTCTCCCACTGACCCGGTGTCTTCGGTAGTACGGGCCCAATACTACCGACCACACCGCATCAGTATTCATCCCAAGTCTTCCTCCCCAAACCCCGGATAGTGAGTACTCTATTTCTGATATGCACTATCTACCCGCATACTAGCAAAACATCTCATTTCGGCAAACTTCCCTAGACTAAGGCATCACAAATCAGGCCACTCTAGTCCTATCATGATTACCTAGTCTTCTAGCATGCATAACAATTCATATCATACTCATCTCATAACATAACATTGTAAGGTATTTTGGGGATCTTTACCGTTCGGGCGCTGACTGATCGTACACACTGCTCCTTTCTTGTTTACCACAAAATCATTTATAAAAGTTTATGCCTTTATTTCTTTAAAAATTTTCCTCAAATCCTCGGTTTGAGTTCAGTTTCGCCCGAAGGTGTACCCGAATCCCTCAAACCAAGGCTCTGATACCAATTGTAACAACTCAAATTTTTCAAACAAATTTTTCATTTTTAAAAATAAGGTATTTCCATTCAGAACAAGGCATAATTAATTAATTGTATTATGTCAAATACAAATAGTCTAAATCCCAAGATCATAAGAACAATCTTCAGTGTGTATCGATCACGCCGGCGCCTTCCCACGGTCCTCGCTAGTACCTGAAACACATACATAACCACTGTAAGCATAAATGCTTAGTGAGTCCCCCAATATACACTTACGCACATACGCCTTTCCAGGCCCTGACCTTCCGGTCCTCAATACAACGCCTTCCGGCCCATAACATAATCGCCTTCCGGCCCACATAACATACATGGCACACATATAAAAAATAACTTACCACATATAGCATACATATCACATATCATATCTGACCTTCCGGTCACAGAATCAAACCCTTCTGGGTACAGTATAGTGAGAAGACTCACCTCGTAAATGCTGAAAGCTAGCAACTCCTGAAATCACTCGTGCACAATCCGACGAGCTACAACCTTCCTATAACATCACATATCTCATTAACACTTATATCTTCTAAGTGTGACTATCCCTAAGAAGTCAGACTTAGGTCAACTCTGGTCAACGGTCAACGGTCAGCTCGACCGGACTCGGCGAGTGCCATGGCGACTCGGCGAGTCTAGACGTTCTCCAACTCTCTGAGAGTCCCTACCTACTCGTCGAGTGTCCTCCTTGACCCGACGAGTTACTCCTGGAAGAATCGCGGGGCCACCCCGACTCCACTCGCCGAGTCTGAAGAACAGCTCGACGAGTTTCAGTAAATCTCCAAGCTACTCGCCGAGTCTGTTCATCGGACTCGGCGAGTCCACGCCATGCAGTCGATCAAACTGCTTCCTGAGATAGGTCTCGTCCCGAAATACACAAGCATGGGACCTTCTGGACCTCTAAAGGTCCTACTACAAGATTATAGTCGTTGGGTAACAAGGCACTAATTCATCTAATCACCAAATGGGTTCCATAAACCCTAAATCCATGCACACATCAACATAACAGAAGGGAATCCGAAATATTACCTGGAATATGCCCTCTCTGTGTCTCCAAACCGCAGAACTCGAATCCCTTGATGTTCCTTTAGCCAAAACCCTTCTCCTCCTTGCACAACAATTTCTTCAAACCCTAATATCCTCCAATCTTGCTCTAGATGCCCACAGCCGATTAGGGTTCTTCTCAGTCGACTAAAGACGGACAATGACGGCCTATAAGTGCATTATATACGATCTAAAACCGAACGGTTAGGGTTTCTGCTGAACAGCGTCGACTCGCCGAGTCCATATCTGGACTCGTCGAGTCCAGTCGCGAACCCGCGACCAAGTCTGCGATCCTACTCGGCGAGTCTAGGCTCCAACTCGCCGAGTCCCCTCATAATTCACCCCCAAAAACATAATTTAATAATACCTGAGATTCCGGGCTGTTACAAGTAGTTAGCCATCACTCAGTATTATTAAATACTAAGTCTGAGCATCCTGTATAATATTACTATTTGAACTACATACTACATCACAAAGTCTTGGCCTATTGAGTCTGAAAAACTTCATTAGCCTTTCCTTTGATCTTCCTTTAATTTATTTAATCTTGTACCACATCAATTGAGATACTATCTAAGTATTGATCGCCATCTTCGGTTCTTCCGACTCTCTAAACAATCACTGCTTTAATCTGAACAACGGTGAAAACAACTTTGTGGATTTGCACCAACACATTTATCTCGCCAAAACGTGTTTCAAACGCACATCATTCTTCGATCTAAAGATGTTATTATATCATTAAACATACTTTGAAGGTACAATACCACCCTATAGGTATTAATACACTATTTACGATAACACTTCATAAATATTATTTTATGATATTATGCGATCGTTTATTTATAAACATATCGATGTCAAACCTTAAACTTTCTCAAATAATAACAATTATAGATAAGCACTCTAAGGCATGCTATATTCATTTATCATTTAGCACATATTAGAATATAAGACATATCTCCTCTTAATATTCTAGTGCTTGACTCCATTAGGTATTCAACCTAAAATATACCAGATACATATCGTATCATCTTCACTTAACAATTCTTGTTTAAGCTTAGAAATTCTCAAAATTCCTAGTTCACTTAAACTAATTTTTCTGAAAATTCTGAATTAACTTAATATCTTAGAATACTAGGGTTTATCATTACCCAATCTCCCACTTAAATATTTCCTATGGTTTGTATCCATATACTTATTATGAATCAGCTCATATATTGAGCTTCCAACAGTTTAAGTCTAAATACCAATCCGTGATATTTAGTTCACTTAAACCATTGCTCTGATACCATGATTGAAAGACCCCAACTTTCGTATTTTTGAAAGACCCAAATTTTCATATTATTCCAACATTATTCTTAAGTTACGTAACGCGGGATTCGTCTGGACTCGGCGAGTCCAGGATATGGACTCGGCGAGTCTGCGCTGTTTAATGAAACCCTAATTTCTCGGGTTTGGGACCTATTTAAAGGGCCTTATGGCCGTCATTTGTACCCAACCGTCCATAGAGAGAAACCCTAGAGTGCTTTAGCGATTTGAGAGAGAAGGGAAGTATTTCTTGACCTTTGTGTGTTGTTTAGCAAAGAAGAGGGAGGTTCTAGCCAAGAGGAGGCAAAGGAGATTGCTATTCTGTGGATTTGAAGCTTAGATCTTCGATCTAGAGGTATGATTTCGGCTCATCTTCTGTTTTGTGAAGTATATTTGGTTTTAGGGTTTCTTGTGACCTTTGTTGGGTTGATTGGTTGGCCAAATAGTCCCTTGCTAGTAATGAGGCCTTGGATCTGGATCCATAGAGGTCCAGAGAGCCTTATTCATCAAGCTTTATGGAGAGCAATGGAGATTATGACCTTGAGTAGTGATATTTGTTGATAATCCTTCATATATAGCCATATAGAGGTTGTTTGGGCACCAAGTTTGGGGCTTTACGTGGTGAATCAGTCTAGGAAGGCCAGATCTATGAATTGTTGGAACAGATCTGACCTTAGAAGCAAGTTTGAGTGATTACATGGCATGGACTCGCCGAGTCCGATGAGCAGACTCGGCGAGTAGCTTGAAGATTGCCTTGGATCGGCCAGTGAGTGATCCAGTCGAGTCATGGGTTGACTCAGTGAGTCAGGGCGAGTTAGAGAAGGTCGACAGGTGGACTGAGTCGAGCTGGGACTCGCCGAGTTGTTCTTGAGACTCGGCGAGTTGAGTCAGGGTGGCCCCGCGACTCTCCCAGGTGGAACTCGTCGAGTCAGGGGAAGCACTCGACGTGTAAGAAGGGAATCCTAGGGAGTTGGCGAAAACATCTAGACTCGCCGAGTTGCTCTTGCGCACTCGCCGAGTCCGGTCAAGTTGACCGTTGACCGTTGACCAGAGTTGACCTATGTTTGACTTCTTAGGGATAGTCAAACTTAGAAGATAAAAGTGTTAACAAGATATGTATGATGTTATAGGGAGATTGTAGCTCGGCGGATCGAGCACGAGTGACGTGGGGATTTGCTAGCTATCGATATTCACGAGGTGAGTCTTCTCACTATACTGTACCCGGAAGGGTTTGTCTGTGTGACCGGAAGGTCGGATATGATATGAGACATATGTGCTATATGTGATAAGTTAATTGTTATATGTGCTATGTATGATTTATGTGGGCCGGAAGGCATTATGTTATGGGCCGGAAGGCGATTATGTTATGGGCCGGAAGGCGTTATAATATGGACCGAAGGGTCGGCGGGGGTAGGACCGGAAGGTTTACCCAGCAGGGACGGAAGTCCCCTGAGATACATGGACCGGAAGGTCAGGGCCTGGAAAGGCGTATGTGCGTAAGTTGTATTTTGGGGAACTCACTAAGCAATTATGCCTACAGTTGTTGTGTATGTGTTTCAGGTACTAGCGAGGACCGTGGGAAGGCGCCGGCGTGATCTGTACACACTGATAGATGATTTATGATCTTGGGATTCATATGATTTGTATTATGATATGACACGTGGAATGTTTATGCCTTGTTTTGGATGAAAACACTTTATTTTGAAATGAAAAATTTGTTTGAAAATTTCCGTTGTTACAAATTGGTATCAGAGCCTTGGTTTGAGAGATTCGGGTGCACCTTCGGGCGTAACTGAACTCAAACCGAGGATTTGAGGAAAACTTTTAAAATAAAGGCATAAACTTTTATAAATGATTTTGTGGTAAACAAGAATGAAGCAGTGTGTACGATCAGTCAGCGCCCGAACGGTAAAGATCCCCAAAATAGCTTACAATGTTATGTTAAGAGATATGATATGATATGAATTGTTATGCATGCTAGAAGACTAGGTATTCATGATAGGACTAGAGTGGCCTGATTTGTGATGCCTTAGTCTAGGGAAGTCTGTCGATATGAGATGCTTTGATAGCGTGCGGGTAGTTAGTGCATAACAAAAGTAGAGTACTCACGATCCGGGGTTTGGGGAGGAAGACTTGGGATGAATGCTGATGCGATGTGGTTGGTAGTATTGGGCCCGTACTACCGAAGGCACCGGGTCAGTGGGCAACCCAAGTAAGAATCCCTAGATATCGGAGATTGAGTAGGGTTGCATTATCGAGTACGATTATACTCGATAGAGTCTCTGATAGCTTTATGTTGTATTTCAGAGACATCATGGTTGGACCACGCCACAGACCGAGTACGAGCAGTGTGAGTGATGAGGAGATTCGTCAGATGATTCATGAGGAGGTGGCTGCGGCGATCCGGGCCGAGATTCCGGAGATGTTTGGGTCTATTAAGACCACTTTGATGGAGACTTTTGATGAGCGGTACGCCGAGTTGACTGAGGCTGCAGCCGCTGCAGCTGTGGCCGCTGCCAGGCCACAGGGAGGTGACTCGTTGCTGTTTCGGGAATTCAGCAACACGAAGCCACCTGAGTTTGACGGGACGCAGGATCCGATCGCTGCGATGATGTGGATCGCTGATATCGAGGGGTGCTTCTACACTTGCTCGTGTCCAGAGCATCTGAGGGTACGGTTCGCTTTGAACCAGCTCCGTCTGGGAGCGAAGGATTGGTGGAAGTTCGTGACGGCGAACTTCACTTTGGCAGAAATTTCAGATGTGACGTGGGAGAGGTTTACCTCTATGTTCAGAGACGAGTACGTTCCCCCGGTGGAGAGGGAACGGTTGGTTCAGGAGTTCTTGACCCTCAAGCAGGGTACTGATTCGGTTACGGTGATCACGTAGAAGTTTCATGAGAGGGCGATGTTCTGCCCCGAGCAGGTGTCCACAGAGTAGGCTCGGATGAGCCGGTACTTGGGTGTGTTGAGGAGGGATATCCGGGAGTTTGTGTCAAACTCCACATATCATACTTTTGCTGAGCTTCAGGCGAATGCCAGGAAGCGCGAGATCGAGTTGGAGACCCAGGCCAGGGAGGAGGCCGAGTCTCAACGGGTGGATCGGCGGCCGGCTCAGTCTCAGCCGGCAGCCAAGCGGACTAAGTCCGCCGATTCGAGGACGAGAGGCCCGAAGGGCCGCACTTGCGGAAAGTGCGACAAGGGTCACGAGGGGACATGTCGATCTGGTGCTTGCTACAAGTGTGGCAAGGAGGGGCACATCGCTAGGGATTGCCCCAAGGGGTTTATGGTTTGCTTTCATTGCAACCAGACCGGCCATCGGAAGGTCGAGTGCCCTCAGCTTCTTCAGGGATCTGCACCTGCTGCCAGGGCTACTGAGACTCGACCGGTGAAGGCCGAGGCCCCGAGGGCTCGTGGGAGAGCCTTTCAGCTGACTACGGAGGAGGTCCACGCTGCGCCCGATGTTGTCGCAGGTATGCTTTATTTCATGTATTTATTTTGATGTTGAGATGTTATGCTTATGTGATGATATACGTAGGTACTTTCCTTGTGAACTATGTGCCTGCTTTAGTGTTATTTGACTCGGGTGCGAGTCGGTCTTTCGTATCTTTGGCCTTTAGTCAGCATATCATCGTTAGTCGTGAGCCGTTGAGTCGGCCTCTGAGAGTTTCTATAGCTGACGAGAGGGTGATTTGTGCCACGGAGGTTCTCCGGGGATGTGTGTTAGAGATTTTCGGGGTCGAGTTTCCGATTGATCTGATTCCTATTGCGATGGGGGATGTCTGTGTCATTGTGGGCATGGACTGGTTGAGCCGATTCGGCGCAGTCATCGACTGCGAGCGTCAGCTGGTGACTATACGAGACCCTAGTGGGGGAGTTCTTTCGGTGTACGGCGAGGGTACACGTTCGGGATTAGCCTTTTGTTCGGCCGCTAGGGCGAGGCAGTGTCTACAGCAGGGCTGTAAGGGTTTTGTGGCGTATGTGATGGATACGCGAGTGACTTCCGAGAGACCGAGTTCAGTTGAGGAGGTACCGGTGGTACGTGAGTTTCCAGATGTCTTTCCCGAGGAATTGTCGGGTGTGCCTCCTGTGAGGCAAGTGGAGTTTGGTATTGATTTGATCCCAGGGGCTGCGCCTATCGCTAAGGTGCCTTATCGCCTTGCACCTCCAGAGATGCAAGAGTTGTCCTCGCAGCTCCAGGAGTTGCTGGGGAAGGGATTTATTCGGCCGAGCAGCTCGCCGTGGGGAGCACCTATCTTGTTCGTCAAGAAGAAGGATGGTTCACACCGGATGTGCATTGACTACCGGGAGTTGAACAAGCTGACGGTCAAGAACCGTTACCCGTTACCGAGGATTGACGATTTATTCGATCAGTTGCAGGGAGCATCTTGGTTCTCCAAGATCGATTTGAGGTCGGGATATCATCAGGTGAGAGTGCGGGATGAGGACGTCCAGAAGACAGCGTTTAGGACGCGATATGGGCATTATGAGTTTGTGGTGATGCCTTTTGGGCTCACCAATGCCCCGGCTGTATTCATGGATCTCATGAACAGGGTATGTAGGCCGATGTTGGATCGGTCGGTGATTGTATTTATCGATGATATTCTGGTGTATTCGAGATCTAGAGAGCAGCATGAGGAGCATTTGAGGGAGGTCCTTGGGGTTTTGAGATCGGAGAAGCTTTATGCAAAGTTCTCCAAGTGTGATTTCTGGTTGCGGGAGGTCCAGTTCCTAGGACACCTCGTTAACCAGGAAGGGATTCTGGTCGATCCGGCCAAGGTTGAGGCGGTGATGAGTTGGGAGGTGCCGAAGTCACCATATGAGATCAGGAGCTTCCTTGGGTTGGCAGGATATTATCGGAGATTTATCAAGGATTTCTCCAAGATCGCAGTACCGCTCACCAGATTGACCCGGAAGGGTGTCGCATTCTCATGGGGTCCCGAGCAGCAGACCTCCTTTGAGACACTTCGCCAAAGGTTGTGCGAAGCCCCGGTATTAGCTCTCCCGGAAGGGATGGAGGATTTTGTAGTATATTGTGATGCATCGATTTTGGGGCTGGGCGCGGTGTAGATGCAGAGGGGTCATGTGATAGCATATGCATCGAGGCAGCTGAAGCCTCATGAGACGAGATATCCCACGCATGATCTAGAGTTGGGGGCAGTAGTGTTCGCTCTCAAGATTTGGTGTCACTACTTGTATGGGGTTCGATGTACGATATACACAGACCATAAGAGTTTGAAGTACTTGATGGATCAGTCCAACCTAAATATGCGTCAGAGGAGGTGGTTGGATGTGGTCAAGGATTATGATTGTGAGATTCTGTACCACCCAGGCAAGGCTAATGTGGTAGCCGATGCGTTGAGCCGCAGGGCGGGGAGCACTCCACTACGAGATGTATGTTTGAGATTGACCGTGATAGCTCCAGTATTAGATGCCATTCGTGGGGCACAGGTCGAGGCTGTGCGACCGGAGATGCAGAAGAGAGAGCGGGTCGTTGGTTTGGTTTCAGAGTTCGTTACGGATGGACGAGGGATTATAACGTTTCAGGGTCGGATTTGGGTACCGTTTGTGGGCGGTACGCGTATTACTTTGATGGAAGAGGCTCATCGGTCGAAATTTTCGATCCATCCGGGGGCTACGAAGATGTATTTGGATTTGAGGAAAGAGTATTGGTGACCCTGTATGAAGAGGGACGTCGCATGGTTCGTTGAGAGGTGCTTGACCTGCCGCAGGGTTAAGGCCGAGCACCAGAGGCCGCATGGCAAGTTGCAGCCATTGGAGGTTCCCGAATGGAAGTGGGAACAGATCACTATGGATTTCGTCACCAAATTGCCGAGAACTACCAGAGGAGTGGATGCAATTTGGGTGATTGTGGATAGGTTGACGAAGAGCGCTCACTTCCTTGCCATCAATAAGAGTTCTTCAGCGGAGAAGTTGGCGGAGATATATGTGAGGGAAGTGGTATCTCGGCATGGGGTGCCGATCTCGATTGTTTCGGACCATGATGTGCGCTTCACTTCCAGATTCTGGAAGAAATTTCATGAGGAGTTGGGTACTAGATTGCATTTTAGTACCGCATATCATCCCCAGACAGACGGCCAGAGCGAGCGGACGATTCAGACGCTTGAGGACATGCTTCGAGCATGTGTGTTAGATTTCGGGGGTAGCTGGGATGCGTATTTACCCTTGGCAGAGTTTTCCTACAACAACAGCCATCATTCGAGCATTGGTATGCCACCCTTTGAGCTGTTGTATGGTAGGAGGTGTCAGACCCCCATCTGTTGGGGAGAGGTTGGGCAGAGAGTGATGGGCAGTACAGAGATCGTGCTTCAGACGACAGAGCAGATTCAGCAGGTCAGGCAGAGGTTATTGACCGCCCAGAGCCGACAGAAGAGTTATGTAGACAGACGTCGGTCCGAGCTTGAGTTTCAGGTCGGCGACTTCGTTCTCCTGAAGGTCTCTTCTTGGAAGGGAGTGATTCGATTCAGGAAGAGGGGCAAGTTGGGACCCCGGTATATTGGGCCATTTCGTGTGATTGCAAGGTTAGGCCGGGTAGCCTATCGTTTGGAGTTGCCAGCAGAGTTGGGGCAGATCCACGACACTTTTCACGTGTCGCAATTGAGGAAGTGTATAGCCGATGAGTCGGCAGTGGTTCCATTAGAGGATATTCAGGTGGATGCGAGCCTGAATTATGCCGAGAGGCCTGTGGCCATTAGGGATCGGAAGATCAAGGTTCTGAGGAACAAGGAGGTACCTCTGGTGTTGGTTCAGTGGCAACACCGGAAGGGATCGGAGATGACCTGGGAGCCGGAGCGCGAGATGCGGGTGCAGCATCCGGAACTATTTTCAGAGCGAGACTTCGAGGGCGAAGTCTAGTTTTAGTGGGGGAGAATTGTAACAGCCCGGATTTCCAGGTATCTTTATTGTTTTGTTTTTTTTATGTTTTGAGAGGGGACTCGGCGAGTTGGAGCTCAGACTCGCCGAGTAGGGTCGCGATTCTGGACGCGGGATTCGTCTGGACTCGGCGAGTCCAGGATATGGACTCGGCGAGTCCGCGCTGTTTAATGAAACCCTAATTTCTCGGGTTTGGGACCTATTTAAAGGGCCTTATGGCCGTCATTTGTACCCAACCGTCCATAGAGAGAAACCCTAGAGTGCTTTAGCGATTTGAGAGAGAAGGGAAGCATTTCTTGACCTTTGTGTGTTGTTTAGCAAAGAAGAGGGAGGTTCTAGCCAAGAGGAGGCAAAGGAGATTGCTATTCTATGGATTTGAAGCTTAGATCTTCGATCTAGAGGTATGATTTCGGCTCATCTTCTGTTTTGTGAAGTATATTTGGTTTTAGGGTTTCTTGTGACCGTTGTTGGGTTGATTGGTTGGCCAAATAGTCCCTTGCTAGTGATGAGGCCTTGGATCTGGATCCATAGAGGTCCAGAGAGCCTTATTCATCAAGCTTTATGGAGAGCAATGGAGGTTATGACCTTGAGTAGTGATATTTGTTGATAATCCTTCATATATAGCCATATAGAGGTTGTTTGGGCACCAAGTTTGAGGCTTTACGTGGTGAATCAGTCTAGGAAGGCCAGATCTATGAATTGTTGGAACAGATCTGACCTTAGAAGCAAGTTTGAGTGATTGCATGGCATGGGCTCGCCGAGTCCGATGAGCAGACTCGGCGAGTAGCTTGAAGATTGCCTTGGATCGGCCAGTGAGTGATCCAGTCGAGTCATGGGTTGACTCAGTGAGTCAGGGCGAGTTAGAGAAGGTCGACAGGTGGACTGAGTCGAGCTGGGACTCGCCGAGTTGTTCTTGAGACTCGGCGAGTTGAGTCGGGGTGGCCCCGCGACTCTCACAGGTGGAACTCGTCGAGTCAGGGGAAGCACTCGACGTGTAAGAAGGGAATCCTAAGGAGTTGGCGAAAACGTCTAGACTCGCCGAGTTGCCCTTGCGCACTCGCCGAGTCCGGTCAAGTTGACCGTTGACCGTTGACCAGAGTTGACCTATGTTTGACTTCTTAGGGATAGTCAAACTTAGAAGATAAAAGTGTTAACAATAGATGTATGATGTTATAGGGAGATTGTAGCTCGGCGGATCGAGCACGAGTGACGTCGGGATTTGCTAGCTATCGATATTCACTAGGTGAGTCTTCTCACTATACTGTACCCGGAAGGGTTTGTCTGTGTGACCGGAAGGTCGTGTATGATATGAGACATATGTGCTATATGTGATAAGTTAATTGTTATATGTGCTATGTATGATTTATGTGGGCCGGAAGGCATTATGTTATGGGCCGGAAGGCGATTATGTTATGGGCCGGAAGGCGTTATAATATGGACCGAAGGGTCGGCGGGGGTAGGACCGGAAGGTTTACCCAGCAGGGACGGAAGTCCCCTAAGATACATGGACCGGAAGGTCAGGGCCTGGAAAGGCGTATGTGCGTAAGTTGTATTTTGGGGAACTCACTAAGCAATTATGCCTACAGTTGTTGTGTATGTGTTTCAGGTACTAGCGAGGACCGTGGGAAGGCGCCGGCGTGATCTGTACACACTGATAGATGATTTATGATCTTGGGATTCATATGATTTGTATTATGATATGACATGTGGAATGTTTATGCCTTGTTTTGGATGAAAACACTTTATTTTGAAATGAAAATTTTGTTTGAAAATTTCCGTTGTTACAAGTTACTTCCTCAAAACATGCTACATGCATATTTATAAAACAATATTTTATATTGATAAAGTGATCACAAAAGATTGGATACAAACCGAATAAGTTTTATTACATTACATATCTACCCAGGAATCTACTATTCATATACATACATGAACATTAAAATACAGAGAAATAGTATTAACTATTCTAAATCTTTCAGCAGTATAAAACTATACTGGATACTCATCACCTGCAATTGGTTAACATTGAGAGGGATAAGCGATAACGCTTAGTGAATTCAATAAATAGATACAATATAATCTTATGCCTTATATATACCAATATGACAGAAGCAATAGGGAACAAGAACAACAATAGCATATGCGTATCATATGTCAGACTTTCAACATCAACTCAATATTTGATTCAAAGATTTACGATCAATGAGACATAATGATTTCAATACTTGATATGCATTAATAAAGCTTTGGCCCAAATGGCACAAAAGAAATATAATTTCTGATTAACATTTTGGTAGATTTCAGGCTTATAGCCCTGTCTAACCATTTGCCAATACCATAGAATAGAGGTCATTCTCTTACGGAGTCATGCTCTACATGGTCAGAGGCTAAATACCATTTCTATCTAACCTTCTGCCAATGCCATAGAATAGAAGTCATTCTCTTACGAGACATGTTCTACATGGCCTGAGGCTACATACCAGTACCACTTTGAATCTAAGCCCTTTCACTGATCACATGGTCAAAGGTATAGCTTTGCTATTAAAAATAGCGAATAAAAATAACACGGGAAAATAACTTAGAATAATAACACTGAAAAGCACATAGCACATATAACACATAACATACAATTGTTCCTATATATTGAACTCACCTTAAAATAATCGGGGGTTAAAATAGTAATTTGAGCAGCATATCGGCTCCAAATATGGCGTTATTCGTTGAAAACCGGGAGAATTAGCTAAAAATCGGGCTCTAAAAAGGTAGAGCTTCAAACCGAAAAGAATAATTTCTCGGGCTCTTCGGGCACTTCGGGACGTATTATGGGCTTTAAAAATAATACTGGGGCTTAGGGGGAAGTGGAAAATAACAAAAATATGGAAAGAGGGGATAAAAATGGCAATTTCTCCATTTTTCTTGGCAAGGCTCTCATGCCTTGTATTTATAGGGCGAGGATGCGAGGGTCGGCTGATCAGAAGGAGGAGTCAGCGAAGCAGGTGGCAGCTGCGGAGCGAGGCCAGGTGGCGGGTGCGAGCTTCGGACACGCGAAGGGGCACACGGCGCTCTCAGATTGGACCAGCGAAGCTCGGACGGCTCCACCGGTGCGAGGCGCGTCGGAAGGCCATTGGGCCGCGACTTCGGACCAATCAGCGATGGACACGAGGGAGGGCACGGGTTAGCTTCGCATGCGAGGTGACGTGGCTGAGTGCTGACCATGCAAAAATTTCCTATATTATCCACTTATTTCTCGGTTTTTGAGCCAAAATCTTCTAAAATCCATAACTTTCGCATACGGGCTCCGTTTTTGACGTTATTTATATGCACGCGTAGGTACAATTACGCTCTACAACTTTCGTTTAGACTTCGTCGACTAATTTTGATTTTAATTTTAATATTATTATTTTTAACAGACCGGGACAGGAAAATCCGTTAAAAATTCATAACTTCTTCATCCGACATCCGTTTTCGTCAGACTTTTTACCATTGTACTAATAATGATGAGACCTTCAATTCTCGTTTAGGTTGTGTCGGCTAAAAATCACTCGATCTAAAATTCGAGTTTTTAGCTGTCTACTGCTAAGCTGAAACTTCGAAAAATCATAACTTCCTCATACGAAGTCAGATTTTGGCGTTCTTTTTATCGAACTTCTCAGTTTAACGAATACTAAGACTTTCATTTAGATTACTTAGGCTAAAAGGTAATTTATCAAAAACTCACTTTTTACGTCATTTGACGTCGTGCCGGTTTTGTCGCGGATCTTCGATTGGTCATAACTTCTTCGTTATAACTCGGATTTCGACGAGGTTTTCGCCTAAAAACTTCTAACGAGATTCTCTACAACATCAAATAATAAAATTTTACTTATTTCAAATTTTATATTTTCGCTAAACTTTCATTATTTGGTTATTAATTGGAATCTCATAAGACTTCCAATATTTTATGAGTGATTCTAAACATAGTTTTACTTCATTTCTAGTAAAAACTATCTGTTAGAACTCAACACTCAATTTTATTCACTTTTAATAATAACAATACACAATTTCAGAATGTGTATGTTACAAGTATCGAGAAGAAACCTCAAACCGTAAGTCACCGATTGAATTTGCATCCAGAGGGTTTGAGAATAACACGCATAATCTCAGAAGAAATATGAAAATTCTTCACATCGTTAAGCACAAAGCCCATGTGTAATCCTTTTCTTTCTTCCCTTTTCCCGCAAAGGACACATACTTTCAAACTAAGTTCTGAGTGTTGTACAGTTGAGAGATGTCCCCTATCATGTGCCTGGAACAACCAATTCCAACAAAGCGAAGTCTAATGATATGCACAGAGCGGGATCAGTTGGTCTTTGGAACCCAATCCATTTTGAAACAGGGTCGACCTTTTCATCCTTGCAAGGTATTCTCTCCCATGACATATACTGTTTATCACAAACAGAAGATGTAGAAATATTAGAATCATTAGAAGATTTGGGAGACTGAACCTTTGGTACCCATCTGTAATTGGGTTTAACCCTTTTCTTATTCAATCAGATGGGTGGCTTAGTACTTTCTTTTGAACTTGAAGTCGATCGTTGAGATGACTTTGACCTAATCGGTCTTGGCTTCACTAGAGCATCTCTTGAGCTTTGCTTCTTGGCCGACATTCCCTTCTTGCCATTGGGAGTTTGATTCTTGGCCTTCTGCGCGTACCAATCACCGTTGTTTGAAAGTGGCATCGAAGGGTTTCTTTTGGAAAATCTTCATCTTGGCGCGTTCTATCATCCTTGTGCATAGTAGGGAACATACGCACGATTTGGATAATTTTTTGCAATGTGACTAGGTGTTCCATAGTAAAAGCATGTCTTTTTCTTCACATATGAATTGTTTCTTCCTGTCCCTGGTGGCATGCCCTTGCTTTGTCTCTTATTGTTCCCACAAGCACACTTGTAGCAAGCACTCTGAATTGCTTGTTTTGGTGGCATGTATTTACCAACAGCAGGTTTAGAAGTAACTGAGTTGGAAGAAATATATTCAGCGTTCAAGGAGTCATTGGTTTGACAATCATCAGAATTTGCAGAACTAGAATTAGTTTTGTTCTCCTTGTCCTCATCCTTTACTACTTTACGTGCACATGAAGTAGAAGCATCAGAAACGTTCACCTGAATAACCTCAGTAGGCCCATATGGTTCAGTGTTAACTAAAGTTGGGACAGGGGTTTGGCCATACTAAGCAGGAATTTCTTCCTCATTGGTCTCAAGGGGTGGGTTATAGTTGTCATTAAAAGGAGGTGGAACGCTATTATACCCTAGACCCTTATGTTGATTATCTTTGAACTTTAGTTGTTTTTCAATCATGGATGCAACTACCTCACTTGAAACATCAAATTTTTTAAATGTGAATTCAGCATCATTATATTTAGCTTTCAATGCATCACGTTCGGTAGTTAATTTGTCAAGTTGTCTCTTAACATGGTCATAGTTTTCACATTTGTTGCTATATTCCTCTTGAAGTTTTCGAAAAATCCCTAGTTTTGGCATCTAGTTGTGTTTTTAAAGGTTTTTGGGCATTCCTAAGTGTATATCCTTCATATTTCAGGTCCTTATTTTCTCTTTTTAGTAAATCTTTTTTTCATGAATAAATTTTATTGTAGCTTCACGAGATTTAGAACATGAAACTTCATTGACCGAGATGTTTGCAGAACTCATTATTTACCAAAAATACCCTTTGCCTATAAACCTTAAAAGTCAACCTTAAAAGTCAAGTTTAAAAAGTCAAACTTAAAAGCACTGTTGTAAAAATCCCGATTAGGTCCCGATTAATCTCTGATTTATCCCATGACGCTACTCGACCGATTAAAGGGCACCTAGAGATTAATCTTTACATGCACAATGATTGAAATAGTAGAACCCGATGAAATTTTAACACTTTGAAAAAGTTATATCTCAACAGAAACTATTTGAGGTATGATTAGTATTATATTTATCATATTAACCTATTTTGTTATGATATTAGTGGTATTTACGAACTTTTATATGATATTAGTGATATTTAATTTTTAAAATCTATCAAATTAGCAATTAATGGTCCCCGATTAATCTCCGCCTAGCCGATTAATCCCTTAACCCCAGTCCATCGACTAGCTAACGTCGAACGATTTTTACAACCTTGCTTAAAAGTCAAACTGAAAAGCTAATTGTGAAAACTTGAAAGTTAAACGAGAAAGTCAAAGTTTAAAGTTAAAGGTCAAACTTGAAACTCAAAGTCAATTTTTTAGGTCAAAAGTCAATTTAAAAATTCAAAAAATAAAAGTCAAAGTTTTGGGTTGAAAAAGAAATTTGAAAATTTGAAAAGTTAAATTTTTATGCTAAAATTGAAAATAAAACCAAATTAGCAAACCTATATGATTTAAAAAGGGGGAGATGTATAACAAGTGGCTTACTAGATCAAGTGGTAAGGGCGTGGGTTGTATGCTCTGAGAGACCCAGGTTCGAATCTTGCAACTCCTTGTGATTTTTGAATATTCGTTGTTGTTGCCAACTAGACCACATGCAAGGAGCCCAGGACCGCACACGTGCGCGACCGAAGCTCGTTTGAACCGAACACGTGCACTCTGCTGACCGCAAACCTCGTGGGCCGAAGATCTGAGAGCTGTAAACGAGTTTGGCCGACTTCAGAAGCCCAAAACACCGAGGAACCCTAATATGAGATTATTGTCGCCGCCGAGGTCTGACCGCAAACGCACGTGAAACCCTAGCTGTAAATGAGTTTCCAGGTTCGAATCTTGCAACTCCTTGTGATTTTTGAATATTCGCTGTTGTTGCCAACTAGACCACATGCAAGGAGCCCAGGACCGCACACGTGCGCGACCGAAGCTCGTTTGAACCGAACACGTGCACTCTGCTGACCGCAAACCTCGTGGGCCGAAGAGATTACTGTCGCCGCCGAGGTCTGACCGCAAACGCACGTGAAACCCTAGCTGTAAATGAGTTTCCAGGTTCGAATCTTGCAACTCCTTGTGATTTTTGAATATTCGTTGTTGTTGCCAACTAGACCACATGCAAGGAGCCCAGGACCGCACACGTGCGCGACCGAAGCTCGTTTGAACCGAACACGTGCACTCTGCTGACCGCAAACCTCGTGGGCCGAAGATCTGAGAGCTGTAAACGAGTTTGGCCGACTTCAGAAGCCCAAAACACCGAGGAACCCTAATATGAGATTACTGTCGCCGCCGAGGTCTGACCGCAAACGCACGTGAAACCCTAGCTGTAAATGAGTTTTCGGCCGCAAACGGTTGAACTGCAAACACGATTTCGTCGTAGATTACGAAAAAACAGCTTTTTCACCCCTTTTTAGCCCAAAACTCGATAAAAAACTCATTTTTATGAAAAACACGAAGAACAAACCCTCATTATTTTGTCAAAAACTATCCAAAAAAGCAAAATCCTTCAAGAAAGTGCAAAAACGCTTCATATCTTGCCCAAATGGTCGATACAATCCAAGTTATGATACCAACTGTAAAGTCCACATTTTGCTTGATGTATCAATCATATTCAATTGATGGTATGGAATCCCAATAAATTGGATGATGCAATATCAAAATGAAGAAGAGGGATAATAAGAAGATGATGAATGTGACGAATCTTCAATGTTTATATGATTAGAATGATGTTCCGACACAAGATTCACGCACACATATATACACTCTTCTTCTCTCTCACTTTCTCTCTCTAGAACACCTTTAATTACACACACTTAGCCCCCTTTTTGACTCCTCACCCTTATATCTATATATCGTGGCCGAAAACACGTTCACGACCGTAAACAGGTTCATGGTCGTGAACACCCATACAACCGTAAACACAAGGTTGTTTACGGTCTTAGACTGAAAAATATAGTTGCCTAGAAAAGTAAAATATAAACCATATTTTTGACCCAACAAAGATGGTCCATCTTATATAAATATCAACCCAACCTAAATTTAGGCTATGTTTGGCGGACTAGCTGAAAAGCTAGCTGTTAGCTGAAAAGCTAGCTGATGGCTGAAAAGCTAACTGTTAAATAAAAAGATAGCTGATAAAAAATAACGTTTGGTAAAACTAGCTGAAAAGCTCCTAAAAAGCTAGTCTAAGTAGCTTTTCAAAAAGTTCCTAAAAAGTTAGTCTAAATAGCTTTTCAAAAAGATAGCTTATCAGCTACTTTTTGGCTTACCAAACACGACAACATAAAAAAACTCGAAAAATAAGCTAGCTTATCAGCTATCTGTGGCACGCCAAACACAGCCTTAATGGTGTCTAGGTGAATTGTTAAGAAGGTCCCTCATATATAAATATGAGGTTGATAGTTCATGTTCATGTATTAAAAATTAAAAATTAAAATATATGTTGATTAGGAGTACTTTAAAGAATATGCGCTTTTTTATTCTAAAAAAACAAACGATCCAATCCAACCAAATTAAAATTTCATTTAAATTATACTAATTTTCATGAATGTTCCTTGTGCTTTAAAAATTTTCTCTCAAAATGGCCTTTATAAAGCTTTTCTTGCAGAGATTCCTTAGGTATGGATCTTGTTTCACTATCGTCCTTTTGATTAACCTTGTGAAAACTTTTATGTTAAACCCATGTGAAATTATCTTTTTGCCCTTGTTTTATCTAACTATTAATATGAATAAAACCTATAAATATTATCTCTCCCAGTTAGACGCAACAATAAATAAAACATCATGGTTACTTCCATTAACGTGTTCTTCACCTACTTCCACTTGACTAGAAAATCAAAACCCAATGGAAATAAATCTTGTTTTTGTTTCAAAATCAAAGTTACGGATGGAACAACGTGGAAGGAAAATCGATTCCATTTCAAATTCCAACTACGAATAACATCCACTAGAATCATGACAGAGTTTAGCGTCATATCAAAAAAAAAACACACATACAAATCAACATAACCCAAATCTTCCTCCTAAATCTTTGATTCTCAGAACCCTTATCTTCCCAGAACGTTGCATAGTTAAGAAACTTTCACTATAAGGATCGAGCCCTATGCAGACGACAATTAGGGACTCTGTATCGATGACTTGTCGTCGGTAAAGCTGATACCGACGACATGTCGTCTATAAAAAGTCGTCAGCATAGATCCGTAGGTAAAAGTCGAAAATGCCATCGGGACAGGAGTTGTCAATATAGAATAACAAATCCAGATGACAAGTCGTCGGAAAATGATCGTCGGGATTGATTTTCGAGGAAATAAGAAAATTTTTTATTCGGACCCTATACCAACGACTTATCGTCGGGATAAGTGAGACCTTATACCGACGACTTGCCGTCGGGAAAAGTACGAGCAATACCGACAACATGTCGTCTGGAAAGGGGAAAACCTTTTATACAGTTGCAAAGTTGGAACACGTTTTACCGTTGACATGTCGTCGGGATAGGCTTTCTAGTCAAAGAAATATAGTCAAAGTTGGAACACGTTTTACCGACGACATGTCGTCGGTCAGGCCCGACCCAATAGGGGGGCAGGCTGGGCAATGGCCCGGGGCCCCAAAATTTGTATAGGGCCCATTTTAGAAGCCTATTATAGCAAATAGAAAGAGCCTGGTATTTGTTTTCTGAATTTCTGAGGCCCATATGATGATATAAAGTTAGATTTGGTAATCAGAAAAAAAGGGCGCCTGATTTCTCGGGAGTTTCTCGTACGCACGTTGATTCGTTCAAGCCTAAAGCGGGACTCTTCAGTTTTCAATGTCAATTGCTATCGTCCTTGAACCTTGATTCTTGAACCGTCCCTGCCCTCGACCCCTCGTCTCTTCCATAGTCTCGCACAGTCGCTCTCCCGCTCCCGATATTGAAGGAAAACAACTTAACGAGAGCAACTGATTTCTGAAATCGATTCCATCCAGACATCCAGTAATCAATTGAGCGATTAGGAAGCAATAACATCTGATCAGGTAAGAATAAGCAATTGATTTTTACTTTTTTTTAATAGATTTTCAGGATTTATTAGAGTGATAGAGAATTAGAGATTTATCAATTTTTCTAGATTTCGTGTTTTAGATGATACCCAAAATCGATTTTCAATTTTCAGAATTCTTGAGCCGATTTCTGAATCATGATTTACATGATACCCAAAATCGATTTTGTTGACTTCTGATTTCTGTTATCAGTCCGACAGTCCCATTTAATTAACTTGAACTTTTCAATTTTTTGTTTCTGTTTTTTTATATATACGAATTTAACTTTGTCTCATATATTGAGTGTAGGTAATTGAGTAATTGAAAAAGAAATATAAATCTTTTTGGAAGCAAATAGCAACTTGGCAACAGCCTAGTGAGCCTACAAATTGATGAATCAGGTGTTCTTTTTCCATTGCTCTATCTAATAATCTTATATTATCATCTTCTTCCATTGCTTTGTTTAAATAAAAATCCCCATATAATAACTATAAGATAATAATGCTTCCTAGAAAACATCTATCCGAAAGTCAAAAAAGGAAAAAGAAACAAAAAATAGAACAAGATGAACAGGCTCAAAAAGGATCCATGGATAAATTTATAAAAAAAATAGATAATCCCAATGCTTCAATTCAACATGAAAATTAAACAACTGATAATGAAAATAGCCACAATGATAATGAAATTAACACTAATGAGAATGAATTTGATAATGAAAATAATGTTACTAATAAAGATGAAAATAATAATAATGAAAATGAAATTCGTAATGAAAATATTGTTAGCAATAAGGATGAAAATAACACTAATACCAATGAAATTGATAATAAAGCCACTAATGAGAATGAACATAACACTAACGAGAATAAAATTCTCAATGAAAGTAATGCCACTAATGAAGATGAAAATAACACTAATGAGAATGAAATTAGTAATGAAAATAATGTTAGTAGTAAAAATGATATGAATGAAAATGACCATCAATTTGTTCCTCCTTTAAATATTTATGATCCAAGTAATTGGGATAATATTGACAATAAATTAAGGGAAATTTTAGTTGAAAAATGACCAATTAGAGAATCAAATCTTGTGTTTCCTAAAGATAGTTTATCTAGACATTTTTCTTATGGTGCTTATACTAGAAAGCTAGGTAATGGTGAAGCAAGTGATCGAAAATGGTTAAGTTATTCTAAACAAGTAGATAAAATTTATTGTTTTTGTTGTAAATTGTTTAAACCTAATAATAATAATAATCAAATTTCTTTGGCAAATAATGGATTTAATAATTGGAAACACCTTTATGAAAGACTTGATGAACATGAAAATAGTGTTCAACATATTTTATGTGTGCGATCTTGGAATGAGCTAAGAGTAAGATTGGGTAAGAATGAAACAATTGATAAGGACTTACAACAAATATATATAAAAGAAAAAGAACGTTGGAGACAAGTTTTAATAAGAATAATTGTTGCCGTGAAATATTTATCCAAATATAATTTAGCTTTTCGAGGATCTAACGAGAAGCTTAATCAAGATAATAACGGTAATTTTTTAGGAGTAATTCAAATGATGACAGAATTTGACAGTGTAATGCAAGATCATGTTAAACGGATATAAAATCATGAAACCCATAATCATTATTTAGGGCATAATATCCAAAATGAACTAATTTCTATTTTAGCTCACAACGTTAGAAATTCTATAATTAAAATTATTAAAGAAGCAAAATATTTTTCTGTGATTCTTGATTGTACCCTCGATGTAAGTCATCAAGAACAAATGACTCTAGTTATTCGATGTGTGAACATATCTAGTAACAAAATAAAAGTTGAAGAATACTTTTTAGAATTTTTGAATGTAGATGATACGTCTGGTTTAGGACTATTTAATGAATTATTATATGCAATTAAATCAATCGGTCTTAATATTGATGACATAAGAGGGCAAGGTTATGATAATGGTTCTAACATGAAAGCGAAACACCAAGAGGTTCAAAAACGATTACTTGAAATTAATCCAAGAGCGTTGTATATGCCATATGCTTGCCATAGTCTTAATCTTACAGTTAGTGATATGGCCCATTCATGTGAAAAAGCTATTTCTTTTTTTGGAGTTGTGCAACGCATATTTGTACTATTTTCGAGTTCTACTAAAAGATGGAACATACTACTTGAAAATGTTAACAATTTAACTGTAAAATGTTTATCTAATACACGTTGGGAAAGTAGAATTAAAAGTGTCAAAGCTTTTAGGTTTCAAGCTCCTCAAATAAGGCAAGCTTTAATTGAATTAGGTAAATCATGCAATGATGCTAAATCAAAAAGTGAAGCAGGAAGTTTAGTTGGTGCCATAGAAAGTTATGAATTTTTACTTGGTATGGTAATTTGGTATAATATTTTATTTGCTATTAATATGGTAAGTAAAAAATTGCAAACTAAATCTATGTGTATTGATGGCACCATTAATCAATTAAAAAGTATAATGTCGTTCTTTGAGAAATAAAGAAATGAAGGGTTTTCCCGTAGTTTAGATAATGCCAAATCCATAGCAATTGATATGGATGTTGAACCTACATTTCGAATAAGACGTCAAGTTACTAGAGAAAGACAATTTGATGAAATTGATAATGCACAAGAATTACAGTCGGCCGAAGAATCGTTTAGAATTGAATATTTTATGGTTGTTGTTGATATGGCAATTGTTTCATTAAAGAGTAGATTCGAACAATTAACTATTTTTGAAAATATTTTTGGATTTTTATATAATTCAAAAAAGTTAAAGTCATTGGATGACATTGAACTTAAAAAAAGTTGTATTAATTTCACAAAAAAATTTTCTCATAATAACTTGTGTGATGTAGATTCAAATTATTTGTTTTCCGAACTTCAAGTGTTACAAATGACTTTGCCAAACGTTTTTATGTTCGCTGTTGAAATTCTAGAGTTCATTAAAACTGAAGATTGTTATCCACATGTTTTCATTGCATATCGAATATTATTAACTATACATGTTACTGTAGCATCAGCAGAAAGAAGTTTCTCAAAATTAAAATTATTAAAAAGTCATTTGAGATCATCTATGTCACAAGAAAGATTGAATGGTTTGGCTATGTTATGTATCGAAAAAGATATATTGGATAAAATCGACCTTGATACTATTTATAATGACTTTGCTTCCAAAAAGGCTCGTAAATGTAAATTTTTTTAGTTTTTCTTTCCTATGTTTATGTAATAGGGTGCAAATCATGTTATAGCCTTTGTTATTTTGTTGCTTTGTATTTATAGTATTAGATTGTTTGGCTTTTGGGGCCTGTCCCGAAGCTTTTTCCTTTCCATAGGTGGGGAGTCCCCAGCCTGCAATTGTATTAACTTTTTTTAATTAATAAAAATTTTCGGAGGTACCGCCCTCCTTTACCCAAAATAAAAATTATATTTATATATCTATCACTAAGGGCCTCATTTTTTTTTCTGCCCTGGGCCTCAAATCGTCTTGAGACGGCCCTGTCGTCGGTATAGCTTGCCTTTTGCCGACAACACATGTTGTCAGGATAAGTGTCGTCTGGATAGAGCTTAATCCCTGTAGTGTTTGTAGTTGCTTGATCGCACTAACAAAGCATTCTAACTCGGCAAAACACCAACAAATCATTATAACAATGCTTCCACATGCATCACTCTTCTATCCTACGTGCCGAACGGTGTGGCAATAGATATGGATAATGAATCGATAGGTTCAGAAGTATGAAATGGAAAAAAATGATTGTTTATAAGACGAAAAAGATTATTAGCGAAGTGTTTGAGCAAATGCTTAGTTGAAAAAGATTTGAAGAGCAAGATCATTCTCCTTCTTCCATAATTAAACCCACCTGTTTTATCATTATTGTTATGATGAATGTAAAAATATGATAATTAGAAAACTATAATTAAAACTAGGAAAGTTTTCCCATGTTACGCATGGGTTGGAGTCTAGCTTCAAGTTAGTCGGTGAAAGTGCATATGTGTTTATCAATCAACTTTGAGCCTGATTACAAAACAGATAGATTGAATGCACATTAGAAAAGGATATGCAAATTCCCATGTATTTCAATTCCACTATTCCTTTTCCACAAAAAAAAAAAAAAAAAAAAAAAAAAAAAAAAAAAAAAAACCTTTTTTGACATTTTGGAGATCAGTTTTGTGTTCTGTCTAGATAAACTGAGAAAATTCATTAACCTTTAAATTAAATTATTTTGAGTTTTTGAAGTTTAAGAGGAAGGCAACCACATGGTAGCTATGTCTGTATCACTGCAATCCTCACCTACATTACAAACAAAATGAAATCAGCCTTTTTAAATAGACATATGGTTATAATCAAATTAAAGAAATTAAAAGTAGTCGAACTGAAAGTAAGATGCTATATAAAAGGAAAACTCGTTCCATTCTTTAAAAATAGCGGTTGCAAAGAAACCAATGTTCTTGTAAAAGTGCAAAAAATAAACCAATATAGTGAATTCGGATGGACCATAAAATCATTGGCAGGTAATTTCCAATAAAGTTGTAATTTTCTTCTTATTTAACCATTTTGTGAACCATTGCCCTTCAAAAACTTTGCTCTTGAGTGTCTCTTTTGTGGCGAATAGGATTTATTTTTAATAATAAAAATAGTGTAATGATTGAAAAATTTTAAAAAATGTATAAGTGAGGGCAAAATGGTCATTTGCTTAAAATTTGCAGATGAGCTGTCTACCTAGAAGACAAAGGTGCTAAAAACAACATAAGCTATGGGACAAAAAATATTAGTCAAATTACTTTTTTGTTCAGTTTTATATAACATTACAGTAGTTACTTTCTCCAAACATGATTAAATTTCATAAATAAGCTACTTTTCATGTTCTGTCTATTTGCCATAGTGTTGCCTTGAAGCCTTTGAGGGTTAAATAATTAAATCCATTTACCAAATTATTTCAAAAGTCAAAGATCTCTCTGATTCTGGTGGATCATTCCGAATTTTCTTATTGTTGTGTAAATTTGGATTCTATGTGATTTTTGGTCATTTAGATGTTTGATTCTTTACACAAGACCGCTAAAGCCTACCTGTTAATTAATTTCATACCCTTTTTGAAAAGGAAAAAAAAACACAACAAAGACGCTAATAGATTCTATAGAAATTCAAAAAAAAAAAAAACATTGCAATAGGATGAAATATAAGAAAGACATTATAAACAAACAATGAAACAAAGATATGTTGCTAAAAAAGATTAATTTAATCTAGAAATTATTATTTACAAATGCAAAAAGTTAAAGTTGATAGATGGTCATTACAACTGAAATAAAATTATAAGCGATGCCTATTTTTAATTGTTGTGATGATGTTTGTCCCTCGGTTTGTTTTAAAAAAATATGTTTAATAGTTTTCCCCTGCAATTTTAGTGTTTATAGGTAGAATATCGTTACAATAATTGGAAATGGACTCCAAAAACTTCAAGGAAAACGAATTTCGAATGAAAAACTGATTTTTCTAACAAAGGTACAACCATATAATGTGATTAGCTTGGTTATGGTGGATAACTAATATGTCGAATTCAGAGAAATCATTCAATTCTATGGTGGCATGTAATATTTTTTTTTTCAAAAGCAATTTAATATTAGTGATAACATTTATAGCAGGGTGCAGATCATATAACAAAACATCTTCATTTATAAACATAAGTAATAAAACCAAAAAAACCCAAAAAGGGGAAAAAAGTTACCTAAGTCACCTCAGTTCTAAGGATAAACCATAGACCTGTTATGAAGACCAGAAGAAGTTGTTAGTTTCTGTTTTGTTTATATTTTGATTTATATCACTAATAGAGTAAGATTAGCACATTTAATAGGAAATGTTCCAATAATTAAAGTGGAATGTCTAGATAACAGTAACAAAAGAAGTCACTTTTTATTTCAAGTAAAGAATTAAAAATGTCTTACTTCTGTTCCTGGAAACAACTTGAAGAAATAAAACATCACATTGTAATTTCATTTTGTCTTCTTTTGATCGTCCACTTAAACATACACCTGAAAAAGACATTTAAATTTGGAGAAATTACTCATAAAAACCATGTTACATCATTCTACCTTTTTATTACAGCTAAGTACTTTTACTTTTCTCATATTATGGCCTTGTACTTTCAGGAATCAACCCACATATCAATTTTGTCATCCATTCCTCCAATAAACATGCCATCAATAATTTTACATTTTAGAACCCAAATCACCTAATTGTAGGTCCATAAAACTATCATTTTCGAAAAAACAGAGGAAAAAGATGAGTACATGCTACATTTTTTAAATAAAAAAGCAAAAATTCACTATTTCTAAAGAAGGAATTTTTTTCTGCACTTTGTAGGAAAATATTACATATGACCACGAAATAATAATTGTTAAGAAAAAAAGCAAACAATGATTGTTTAAAAACTTGAATGAAGTCATTGTACAAAAGATGTAATGTTGTGACTAATGATTCAAATGGTCATGTTTTCATTTTTATAAATGGTATGCATCGATATTGGTACTGAAAGTTAGAACACCAAGTTGGGTTTTCTATAAATTTGTAGTGGGTTACCAACCAAAATCTAAATCCATTGATAGCACACCTACCTAGCCTTTGGACCTGCAATTTTTTAAAAACCTCTAGTTTTGTGAGTTATGTTGTAACACCCGTAGATCCAGGCTAGTCAATTTATAGTAATAGGGGTCGAAAATGACTTTTAGAAAAAAAAAGATTATTTAGAATAAATAATTTTAACCAAGTTGTAGAATATGTCTTAAGGGTTCCGTACATATAAAGAACACCGAAATCCGAGTTATAACGAAGAAGTTATGGTCCGTCGAAGTTTTTCGGCAAAACCGGCACAACACCGAGAGACGTAAATAGTGAATTTACGATGGAGAGCTTTTTAGCCTTAGAAATCTAAACAAAAGTTGTAGTATACGTTAAACCAAGAACATACAAAAAAAGAATGCCCAAATCTGACTTCGTATGAATTTTCTAAGATTTGGCATAGCAGTGCACGACCTGAAACTTGAATTTTAGATCGAGCGGTTTTTGGCCCACGTGACCTAAGTGAGAGTTGAAGATCTCATTAATAGGAACTCAACGATAAAAAGAAAGATGAAAACGGAGCCCGTATGTAGAAGTTATGAAGTTTACACGGACATTTAACAGTATAATCTCCTCCTACTGTTAAATTTAAGATTGGTCGAGAATTAGCCGACGGAGTCTAAATGAAAGTTGTAGATCTTGTTTTTACCTACGCGTGGATATAAAGAACGTCGAATACAGATCTCGTATGCGAAAGTTATGAACTTTTGAAAATCGGTTGATTTCCACCTTGTGTGCGATGTCACGTGTCAGCACCAGGCTGTGCCTGGGTGTCTCCAGCTGGCTCACAACGTGAGCATCATAAAACTCACGATGTGAGTGACCCTCCAGCCCCTATAAATAAGAGGTGAAGCCCTTTTCATTCCTCACACCTCCCATCACTTCCCTCTTTCTCTAGAACTTTTCTCTAGCCCCGAAACCCCCCGAAAAGCCTAGGGAACCTCCCTAGCACGAGGCGGAAGCTCCGGAGTGCCCGGCGACTCCGAGAAGAAGAGTCTTTCGGCTCAGGAACGCTTCTCCAACGGAGCCCGGTTTTGAGAAAAACCCGTTGTAAGTGAGCCACGCCTAACCTATCTTTAGTATAGCTTATGATCCACTATAGTAATGTTATTAGGACCTTATAATAAATACTTGGGCTATTATTATGAGTTATATAAGTATTGTTTAATGCTTATATAATAGTAATAATAGCTAGACTATTAATTTGTCTTGGTGAATAATAGGCTAAACTCTAGTGGTAATGATACTAGGTTTTGTCAAAGAAAAATTGTGTTAAGAGTAACGAAGCGTTGTCTGAGTTCGGAATCACCACCTTAACAAGTGAGTGCATGGTCCCTTTCATCTTACATATAGATATGAAGTGTTTTATATAAAATACGTGCTATGTGTGCATATTGTCTGTATATTTGTTATCTATGTTGGATGAATGAGTTTATACAAGTTTTATATGATTTAAACTGTATATGTATTTATATCTAAATAATATGTTGGGTAAAACATGGGTAGATGAAATATGAGTTGGATGATGAGTTTAGAGGTGATATAGACCATGAGATAAGGGTGAGAGGTGGACGATGTGAGAAGCCTTGTTCCCAAATGTTGACGTCGTCATCTAGTAGAGTATAGATGACAACCACGGACTATTCTAGACAGTCTAATGGAACACTAGCAGGCTCGCAACCTGACGGTGTTGTGAACGATGTCCAGTGTACTCTAAAAACTCATTGACATGTATTGCGAGTGGACTCTTGAAAACGATACTGTCAATAAATGAAATAACCTTAGCAGCTATGCCCGAAGGACAATACCGGCAGCTGCGCCTCATAGAAAATGTCACAATTCTGGCAGCTGCGCCTAAGTGATAGCACTAGCAGCTGTGCTTGACAGATGTGTCATTGATGACGATGGACTTCGTGCCAATTCCTTAGGATAATCCTTAGGAATGAATGAACGAGGAATAGCTGATTATTAGGGTAGATCCTTAAGAGTAAAGAAGATAATGGGGATGGGTAATTGGGTTGATTGTTTGATGTTTAAACATAATAATTATATTATTATGGGTTAAAAACCCTATGTACTCACCAGTTTTCCCAACCTGACCCACTCAGTTTATTTATATCACATGTGTTGATATGAAGTCACATTACACTGAGAGATTAATGATATATAAATCACTAGTGATAAAGAATGTAAGTTATGTTTATGCTTATGTTTTTGTATTGATGATGACATCTCAAATGTTTTAAAATGAATAAAAATACTTTTCTTCAGAAATGTTTTGATAACGTATTTATCATGTTTTACTATGAACAAATTCCACAACATTTTTATTAAAAGAGGTACTCTGATTTTTATAAAGCATAAACATAATCGGTCTTTTTTGTCCGTGAAAATGGGGATGTCATAGTTGGTATCAAAGCATTAGTTTAAGCAAACTAGGAATATGGATTTATTTCTAGACTTAAACTTAGAATGCTAAGCAATGATTGTGAGGAGTGTGTCTTAGGTAATACACCTGAATAGACACAAACACTAGCTTATTTAAGGAAAATGCCTAACATGCTTTTATGTGATAAATGATTTATGATGCTTTATGATGCGAAATGTATGATCGGATCTATGGTCTATTGCTGACCGGATCTGGAAACTTTATGTGTTCAGATTTCTAAACGTTTAATTATGGTATTAGAACTGACATGTAACTTTTCGGAGTAATAAGGAGGAATACGCATCTAAATCTTCCTCTATCTACATTCTCGTCTCAATACACTGAACGCCTGCTTTGGTGTGCAGAACATCATAGTGAAGACTTGTAGTGAATTGAGTGAATGGAGGAAATGAGAAGGCTTACGATACTAAATGGTACCTATCGGAAGATATCGTAAGAGTGATATCATGCCTTTAGAATGTGTCTAATAAATAATACGTCTAGTACGGGAGAAGTACATGTTCGATTAGCAGAAAGAAAGATTTTTGGTATAATCCATGAAGTTATCCCATCGTCTGACGTTTCCATCACCAACCGAGTGAAGCAGAATTGATGATTGAAGATACGCATGGAAGAAGTCCTAATAGATTCTAAGGAAAATTATATGATTGTTTGGACACATTTGTATGTGTTAAAATTGTTTATGTGATAATTTTTGGATTAGTATCTAAGCCCGTAACTATATTTGGTATGTACTTGACCCGGTTGTGCATGGTCCTTTCTGGTTGCCTTCACCAAAGCAACTTGACAAGGCAATTTAAGGAGAGAGAGAGAGATAGAGAATATTATAGTTTTTTAATATATTACAAGAATAATATATTAAAGGAGAAATCATATTTATTTAATTAGTATTGGTCATAAATTAATTAGGAATTAATTTGGTGACTAAAAGAGATTAACTGAATAAAGGGGTATAAACTGTCAAATGTATGATAGTTGAGTTTTGGGCTGGGAAACCTAATGGACTATAGGGGGGAACGAAATTATGATGGGGATCCATCATATTTTCGTCCAAGGCCTTATTCCAGAAGGTTGCTTGGCCTGCTTGGTGGCTAAGCTGTCCATTAGGCTTTAGACTGAAACCCTAGCAGCCTGCAGTATAAATAAGACCCCTAGGTTATGAAAATCGGCTACACTTGATTCCAAGAGAACCCTAGGGCCGATTTTAGCATCTCTCACCCTCTCTCATATTTCCTTCTTGCTTGTAGGGTTTATGGACCATTAGAGGAGTTACAATTATGACTCTAAGCTTAAGATCAAGAAGACTACAAGGATTTCAAACTATTTGATTGAGGTAAACACTTAGATCTGTCCTTATGATGTTAATTTCGAATTATATATGATAGATCCAGGGTTGTAAGTCTTGGATTCAAATCATGTACAATAGAGAAATCTAGATCTAAGCATTAGGGTTTGTATGAGCACACAGGATTGTTCTTATGCATAAAACTCATCAGTTGTATCAGAGCCATGATTGGTTTCAATTGTATGTGATGCTTTAACTGTTTGCTTGCTGAAAATCATTTTTCTTGCCTCTACCCAACTCAACTCGGCGAGTCAGTATCTGGACTCAGCGAGTTGGCCCTACTCGGCGAGTCCAGGTCTGACTCGGCGAGTCTGTGCGTCAGGCAGAGGATATTTCAAGATTTTGTTGCTGTTTTGTCATGGGATTAATGCCTAAATCGTTTTTTGAAGATAAAATCTGAATTTTATTGTATTTAAATGATTATGCCCGCCAAAGCAATAGATAATTTCAAATATTTTGAATATTAGTTGTTTATATGATAAATATGGATTATTTAAAGTTAATTGGTAATTATCTTATGACTAAAATAGGATTAGGTCAAATATAGATAATTATGAAAATAATTGTTTAATTTAAATTATTTGTTATTTGATGTTGGGTCAAAAATATGGTTTATACTTTGCTTTTCTAGGAAATTGTATTTTTCTGTAATATTTTTGGAGTTTACGGTCATGTTTACGGTTGAGTTTACGGCCGTAAACACCTTACGTCCGTAAACCCATTTACGGCCCATGTTATAAGGCCCATATTCTCCAACTATAAATATAGGTGAGGAGTAGAGATTGATGAACTAGAAGGAGTTTACCGCCAGAGAGAAACATGAGCTTTTATGTGTGTGTGAATCTTTTGTATCCGGATCTTCATTCATATCAATACATACAAAGATTCATATTATTCTTCTTCTCCTTCTCTTCTATTTGATCTGACATCATCCGTTTGATTGGGATTCCGTACCATCAAACGGATCTGATTGATACACAGACATATTTAGGGACTTACAATTGGTATGAGAGCCAAGTTGTATCAGTCAAGTTTGTCAGATTTGAAGCATTATTTGATCTTATTTTCGAATTATTCTTGCGTTTTTGGATAGATTTCTGAAAAATAAGGGGGGTTTGTTCTTCGTGTTTTTCATAAAAAAGGGGTTTTTGATCGAGTTTTGGAGCAAAAAGGGCAAAAATCGGTGTTTTTGGTCGTAATCAGCGAGGGGTGGCGGCCAACAACTAGGATTTCCGAAGTGTTTGCGGTTCGAGGCCTCGCACGTTTACGGTCCGAGATTACGGGCCTTGCGGTTTCCGGTTCGCAACAGATCCTGGCATCGCGCGTCGCACCTCGGCCTCGCAACCAGCTTCGCTACGCACTTAAAAAATAGGACGCGAGTTTGGGGGCTGCGAGGATCGAACTCGAGACCTCCCATTCATCAACCAGCGCATTAACCAACTCCTCTAGCATCACCTTTGTTACTTTTCTCCGCATTCTTTACTCAAAAACACTCCTTTTCGGTTCCAAGTTTCGCAAAATTGTCATTTTAGCCCAAAAATTAAATTTCTTTTATTTTTAAATTCCTTTTTCATTAAAATAATAATAATAATAATAATAAAATAATAAAAAAAATATTTATTTTTGACTTTTATTTTTTAACTTTTGACCTTAAATTTTGACTTTGACTTTCAAGTTTGACCTTTGACTTTAAACTTTGACTTTTTCGTTTAACTTTTAAATTTTCAAATTTAACTTTTCGGTTTGACTTTTGAGTTTAACTTTTTAAATTTGACTTTTAAGGTTGACTTTTATAATCAAAGGGTTTGACTTTTAAGTTTGATTTTGGCTTCTAGTTGTGTTTTTTTAATTGATTTTAAGGTCTACGAGGGAGTTGAAACATGAAAGAGCGTCGTCAGAATATGTTAAGACAAAATTTCAACATTTTCGATTATATCCCTGGAGAAACCCTCGAAACTCAGTTGCAGCGATTTACTACACTTATTACCGAGATGAATATAGTTGGGATCTTCTTGTCTAAATCTGAGATAAACAAAAAGCTATTGAATTCACTTCCAAAAGCGTAGGATATGAACGTGGCCATCATCAAGAAGACAAAGGATCTCAATCATCTTAGTCTTGCTGATGTTATTCAAGAACTTGATGCTTTGAAGTGTAGAGAAACAATGAGTTCTGAAAACATTCCGGTCAGTGAAGTTACATGTACTCCAGCTTGTGAAGCCACGATTAAATTTCTTCAGGAACAAATTGATTTATTAATAAGAGAAGTTGAGGACCTGAGATATGAAGGATATCAACTCAGGAAATGACAGATTCCCTGAAGGCTGAATTAGAAGCAAAAACCAAGGACTTTAGGAAACTTCAGGAAGAGTATAGCAACAAGTGTGAAAATTATGATTATATTAAGAGACAACTTGCTGCTATAACTGAAGAACTTGACGCTTTAAAAATTAAGTGTGGAAAAACAGATGTCAGTTTCAAAAATTATACCGCGTCAAGTCAGACAGTCGAGTCCTTATATGAAATCAAATTAAAATTCAAAGAAAATCAAAACAAGGGTCTAGGGTATGATAGTGTACCTCCTCCTTATAATCATAACTACACATCCATCCCTATGACACAGGACGAAACTGATAGGGAACCACATCTTCGATATGGCAAACGAGCTGGATTTGTGTCAGGAGGAGTTATTAATGCTGAAAATACTAATGTTTCTGTTACATGTGCAGGTAAAGTAGCAGAGGATGAGAACAAGGAGAGTTCTTCTGAACAAACAAACGACCCCTTGAACTCTAAATATGTTGCTTCTAATCAACCTGCTGTTGGTAAATACAGGCCACCATTTCAAGCTAAACAGAGTGCCTGTTGCAACTGTGCATGTGGGAAAAATAAGAGACAAGGCAAGGATACGCAACCAAGGGCAGGAATAAATAACTTCACAGTGAAGAAAAAGACTTGTTTTCACTGTGGAACACCGGGACACATTGCCAGAAACTGTCAAAATCGCGCATACGTTCCTGTCACAACTGGAAATTTTGTGTCATGTAATCTATACATTCAAGCTAATGTGAATCAAAAACTTCAATCAAATACATTATACAAGTGCTACAAATAGTCATCAAACAATTGGAAACTTTAGAAGTTCTTGTTTAAATCCATTTTGGGCTAGAACTCCCTTATTGGATCCAAATGGACCAATAAGCTTCCAATTAGACTATCATGGGCTTAGAACCCTAATTGGGCTCTAATTGGACCCATATTTATTTATTTCAACATTTTGGGCCATGTTGGACCTAGAATGAAATGAATTAAAAGCCTTGATACATGAATAACCTAAACTAGTCCAATAAAAATATAAAAATCCTACTACATTCTTTTAGGCTTAAAACATACCCAAGATTAACTCTAATAATGGGCTTAGGGGCAAAGGCCCAAATTTTTCCTTCTCCCTTCACATTCTCGGCCCAAGGCCCAAATCCAAGGAGATAAGAGATGAAGTTGACTTTGGTTGCCACCTCATCTTTACCCATAGGATATCCATGCAATGTTTCTCATTCCTCCATGCACATCACCTCAAATATCACTTCTCTTCTCACCTCTATCTTGCTCTCGGCCATACACACACACACACCACAAAAATCTCTCAACACTCTCTCAAGAATACTCAAGAACACTCCTTCCTCCCCTCTCCAAAAATCTCGAAAATTAGGGGCTTTCAAGAGGATCTTGCAAGTTAATCATCATCTAAGGTAAGATTATACTTGGATCTATGGTTTAGATTCTTTTGTTATCAAAATCCTTTCCTAATCTATGCAAAAATCGTGATCTTGCACCCTAGAACCATCTCAAACTCGAGATCTACCAAGGAAAAGTGCTAAGGCCAAAAATCATCAAGTTTTCTTCCATCTTTTCTTCCAAAAACCGAAACCACACCCAAGGTGAGCTTCATACCCCCTATTTTCTGTTTTTATGAGTTTTGTGGGGGGGGGGGAATACAAGTGAAAGTGTAGATCTATATGTGTTTTGTATGCCTTGTATGATTTACATGCTTATATGTATGCATTTGTGTGTTATAATGTTGGATCTAGCCATAAAACCCCTCTAAACCGAGATATATCTTGTGTTAAATGATTTTAGCTTCAAATATATTTCTACATACAAAGTGTTTCAAGAAAAATGGCTAAGTGGTTTAGTAATAATTTTCTTTGGGTTAAAAACACAAATTTTGGGCCTAAAATGTGAAAAATACAAAATTAAGGGTCCAAATTGGCATATCACGAATTTCTGCTGGATGAAGTGTGCCAAAACAGTTTCCATAAATCAATTTCTGGAAATATACTCATTTAGGGGATTAAAAACATAAATTCCAAGCTTAATGGGCTAAAAATGACATTTTTGGCCCAATGAGGCCCATTATGCGAATTTTTCTGTTTTGGAGGGCCAAAACTGTGATTTTCTGTAAAACAGTGGACCATAAGTGATCCAAGTCCTTTTCAAAGGTTTAAAATGCTTTTTAAATTTAAAAAGGACCAAAGTTGCAAAAATTTTCCAATTTGGGCCAAAATTGTCAAAATTGCGAAAAAGAAGGGTTAAAACCGAGAAAACTGTATTTTCAGGGACTTAAACTGTTTTCTATGAAAAATATGCTGAAAAATATTAATTTCAATAATTTTTGGTGTTAAAATGTCAAAAAAAAATTAGTTTAAGGACCAAACCGGGAAGTATTCAATAAAAGGGTTGAAAATGTAAACTTTACAAACAATGAGGGGCTAAAAACAGAAAAATTTCAAGGCTAATTCAATATACACAATTTGATCAAATAATGGCACCACGGCTTTCGACGAAATACAATACGTTACAATACCAAAAGTCGTTGTTAAACGAATTGGCTCGGTCTCGAACCAATAGAAACCTACAAACTACTAACATTACGACACTACTACACTACGGCTCATACAAATAACGTTTGGGAACTTAGCTTACATACGAGTGTGCACAGACGTCTACGCACCATCTTCGGGCCCCAAAAGTGTAAAATCTTGCTTGTTGGGCCTAGCTAGCCCAATGACCTGATCTTAAGGCCCGAAGACGCATATTTTCTACGAAGTGTTGAGTTTCACCGACTTGGCACAACGTAGAGGGACTTTCAATGGCTTGTATACCACTGGTCCCCAAGGGCCCTTTGGTATTGCTAGAAGAGTCTGCATATTTTTGCGAGGCGGGTCGGGGACCCCTCGTACGCATATTATCCCCAACCGATTAAAAGAGTCATCGAGGCCTTCGTGTCCTCTTACTCTTCGGATGTGGGACGACACATAGTCAGGGCGGCTGGATAACGTGATTTGTACGAACGACGCCTTCGGGATCGTTAGTATTGCTATAAACTGGGCGTTTGTGTAATGCGGGTTTGTAGTAAATAATCATGCTCAAAAATAATCCAACGTCGCCTGGGAATGACACATCTCTCTTTGTAACGGTTTCAACGCAACATAATGGATTTCAAAGGATTAGGAAAACATCGGGTTTTCCTAGGTTTTTCAAAACATATCGGATTCGAAACACATATAATTTTTTTTATAAACAATTTTCACAAGTATAGAAACAAACAGGCATACCTATGGATCTTCACAACATTTTTGAAAGTCTTTCTTTTCAGAAAATATCGGATTTTCTGGTGGTTTTTCAAACAATACAACCATTGGATTTCAAACACTACTTATGAACTCACCAACATTTCATATGTTGACGTTTTTCAAAATACTTGTATTCTCAGGGAACCAGTGAATCAAAGGAAATCATATTCAGTGACGGTTGCAGTTTATTTATGTATGAATCGAACAATTTAATTTTTGGGAATGTAATGCTTAAACAATGTATGACATGTAAACGCTACGGGTTGTACTGTATTAATGAATGGTGACGAATGTTGTTATGTTTCATATATATTCAATGTTATGGTATGCAATTGAGTCACGACAGCCCCCGGACGTTTCCGCCGTCTGGTTCGGGGGTGTGACAGGTTGGTATCAGAGCTTTGTTTATAGTGAACTAGCATGTCGAGCCACACATTGATATGCAACTATAAACCAAAAAGAGGGACTAACATAACAATGAACAAAACAAGTAAATAAAACACACTTGCTTGCATTAGGGATAAGGACCTAACGCTGAATCAAACACAATAACACTGGTATCTCGGTTAATTCGGGACTGTTCTTAGTGATACCAAGGAGTGAATGTAGCCTGATCAACTACATTCTCTCCAAGGTAAAACTAACACACGTCTTGAGGAGATCGGGATAGCTAGGGAACCTAAAACTATACCCTTTATCACCAAAAAGAGAACGTTCGCTTAGCCTGTACAATAGTCATAGCACCTAGGAATAATGTTAGCATATTTACATACTCACGCAGACAGCATGGCTGGTTTTCATCACCCGGGAGACCCCTACTTCCCTAATCAGGGAAACAACGGGTGGCTAGAGGAGGAGGAGCCTGAGGAAGAGCCTGAAGAGGAACCTGAGGAGGACCCCGAAGAGGAATCTGACGGGGAACCGGAGGCAGAAGTCGAGGGCGAGCCTGCCGAACCCGAAGAAGACGAAGAACATTTCGAAGAGGAGCTCGATGACAGCGAAGGGGGTGATTCGGACGCAGAGTCCGAGGTCATCAACCCCCTTACCCGATCAGGGTGCCTGCTTATCGTGTGGGTCCCACTGGACCTACCCCTCCTTGGGGCATTGATCTTTGGAGATGGAGCAGACATCAGGGACAGCGACCCCCGTTTGGCATGTCACGTGAGTTCTTTGACTTGAGGGACGGAGGATCGGCCGACCGAGCCCTACCGGTCATGGTGAGACGATTACGGGACACCGGCGACCTTGCTCAGGGCACTGCTGATCAAGTACGCCAGTTGTGGACTAGGGTCGAGTGTGCGGAACAGGAGACGCGTGACGTCCTCCGGGAGTTTCACATGAGGTAGGTAAGGTGGGAGTCTCGACTTCAGGACGCAGAACGCTTGGTGACTCGTCTTCAGGGAGCATCCACATCTTCAGCACCACCTCCTGACGCAGCTCATCGCGGTTAGGGATAGACTTATCATAGTAGGCCATTAGGAACTATGTTATGTACTCCGGCTCTATGTTTAAGTGACTACACTACTCATGGAGCCGTTATGCTGTCGGATTAGTGTCACTCATGTATGCTCCTACGAGCAAATTTTCTTGTATTAAATGCGGATAATATTAATGAACTTTTATGTGTTTTGCTATGATATTATCAGTTGTTATGTGTTGAGACGTTATGATTGTATGCTCAATGGTAGTAATGTTTAGGTTCGTATCATACACCTAGTTAGTAGGATCGCAACCTCACAGAAACCACGTACACTCAACATCTTTCCGTTTCATGACAGAAAGATGCCTCGCCCAGCTACTCGCGGGAATCCCGAACCAACTCCGCCCGAAGTTGACTCCACTGCTTTCCAGGCAACTGTGTCTGCTGCGGTCACAGCAGCTATGGCACAACTTCACCGAGGGAACAACAGAGGAGGTAAAGGGCAAGGATCCGGAAGTTCGAACAACGGGACGAACCAAGGACCCACTAAAACGTGCACCTACAAGGATTTTGCGAACGCTAAACCCCGAACTTTCAACGGCACTGGAGGAGTGATCGCTCTGAAGCGATGGATCGAGAAGGTAGAGTCGGTATTCGAGATATGCGAGTGCCCCGAGCAGATGAAGGTGAAGTTCGCGGCCTGCACTTTCGTGGACCAAGCACTCACTTGGTGGAATGGTCACGTAGAAGCTATGACACTCCCTGTCGCCAACTCTATTCCCTGGGCAGAAATGAAAGAGATGTTGACGGCTGAGTACTGCCCCCGAGGCGAAATACAGAAGATGGAGCAGGAACTATGGAATCTCACGGTGCAGAATGGGAACATCGATGCTTACATATCGAGATTCAGCGAACTATCTCTGTTGTGCCCGGGTATGATTACATCAGAAGGAAAGAAGATTGAACGATTCATCTGGGGACTGACATCCCCCATTCAAGGGAATGTGATAGCTGCGAACCCTGAAACGTTTGACAGTGCAAAGAGATTGGCAAAGAGGCTATATGATCATAACAACAAGAAGGGCGAAAAACCAGTGGAGACTGAGAAGAAGAAGGAGGGTGATGGTAAGAAAGGATGGAACCACAAGAGAAAGGGGCGTCAGGGCCCCGAGACCTCTAAAAAGCAGCAAACGGTGGCAGTTAACACTGTTACTGCGCCGGTTCCAGTCACCTCACATGCTCCAGCCTCAGCTGCTTCAAATGCTTCAAGACCCTATTCCGGTAATTCTCCCAAGTGCAATAAGTGCAGTTTCCATCACCATGGAGAATGTAAGGAGTTCCATTGCACCAGTTGCAACCGAAAGGGACACACTGCAAGGTTCTGCAGGACTTATCCTTCTCAGAACCAGAGTCAGGGAAACAACCAGAACAACAACAACCCCCGCAATAACATCAACACCAATATCGGCAGCAACAACACAGGGCCTAGCCACACCTGCTTTGGGTGTGGAAGGACGGGACATTTCCATCGAGATTGCCCTAACAACAACAACTCAGGAAACAGAGGAGCAGGAAGAATGCTGACTATGGGTCAGAGTGATGCAGTTCAGGACCCAGCAGTTGTGACCGGTACGTTCCTCCTAAACCACACTTATGCATGCATCTTATTTGATATCGGAGCGGAGCGAAGTTTCATAAGTGAGAAGTTTAAACATTTACTAAAACAACAACCCCAGAAGCTAAATGAAGCCTATACGGTGGAAATGGCCAATGGGAAAACCGAATCCACTAGGGAAATCTACATCGGATGTACCCTAACCCTCAACCAACACGTCTTACGAATAGATCTGATGCCAGTATCAATTAGGAGTTTCGATGTGATTATCGGCATGGATTGGTTAAGCCCCCACCATGCTGAGATTATGTGCCACGAGAAGGCCGTTCGCCTTCGTCTTCCGAATCACGAAACCCTAGTAATTTACAGAGACAAACCCAGTACGAATCTTCGTCTCATCTCGTGCATCAAAGCACAAAAACACTTGCGAAAGAGCAATTTGGCGTTCTTGGCTCACATAGTGGACAAGGCCAAAGAAGATATTAACATACAAGACATCCCAGTAGCATGTGAATTTCCGGACGTGTTTCCCGAAGACCTTCCAGGAGTACCCCCAGAGAGACAGGTTGAGTTCCGAATCGATCTCGTTCCAGGAGCAACTCCTCTCGCTAAATCACCATATCGATTGGCTCCTGCTGAAATGCAGGAATTGTCCAGCCAACTCAGTGAGCTTCTGGACAAGGGATTTATCCGACCTAGCTACTCGCCATGGGGAGCTCCGGTGCTCTTCGTCAAAAAGAAGGACGGATCTTTCAGAATGTGCATCGATTACAGAGAGCTGAATAAGCTCACTGTTTAAAACCGCTACCCACTCCCGTGAATCGATGATCTATTCGACCAGCTCCAAGGAGCTAGCCATTTTTCTAAAATAGATTTACGGTCCGGATACCACCAACTCAAAGTCAGAGAAGAAGATATTCCTAAAACCGCTTTCCGAACCCGCTACGGACATTATGAATTCGTCGTAATGCCCTTCGGTCTAACAAATGCACCTGCCGCATTCATGGACCTAATGAATCGAATCTGTCGACCGTTCCTGGACAACTTCGTCATTGTGTTTATCGATGACATCCTTGTCTATTCTCGAAGCAAAGAGGAGCATGGCCAACATCTCCGACAAGTCCTAGAGACGCTGCGATCGGAAAAGCTTTACGCCAAACTCTCTAAGTGTGAGTTTTGGCTACGGAGCGTGAATTTTCTAGGTCACGTAGTTAGCCAAGACGGAATTCATGTGGATCCCTCTAAGGTCAAAGCTGTGGAAGGATGGGAAACTCCGACTACGCCCACAGAAATTCGTCAGTTCTTAGGCCTAGCAGGTTACTACAGGAGGTTCATCCAAAACTTCTCTAAGATCGCCAAGCCGCTTACCTTGCTTACGCAAAAGGGCGTGCCATTCAAGTGGACCGACCGACAAGAGATTGCGTTTCGAACCTTGAAGCAAGCTCTCTGTAGCGCTCCTGTGCTATCTCTACCCGAAGGAACGGAAGATTTTGTAGTCTACTGTGACGCGTCGAATCAAGGCCTAGGTTGCGTTCTCATGCAACGTGGAAGAGTGATAGCATATGCGTCCCGCCAACTAAAGACGCACGAAGTAAATTACACGACCCATGACCTAGAACTGGGAGCCGTGGTCTTCGCCCTAAAAATTTGGAGGCACTACCTGTACGGTACAAAGTGCACCATCTTCACGGACCACAAGAGCCTCCAGCACATCTTGAATCAGAAGGAGCTGAACATGAGACAAGGAAGATGGGTGGAGTTGCTAAACGACTATGAATGCGAGATCAAGTACCATCCAGGCAAGGCCAACGTGGTAGCTGATGCATTAAGTCGGAAGGAGTACTCTAGTCGCCGTACGAAAACGCACTCGATAACCATTCAATCTCATCTGACCACTCAAATTGCACCAGTCCAGGCAGAGGCTATGAAAGCGGAAAATAGAACTAGCGAGGCATTACGCGGGATGGAGAAGAACCTGGAAGCAAAAGAGAATGAGGTATACTACTTCATGAACCGTGTTTGGGTCCCAAAAATCGGAGGATTTAGGGAGATCGTTATGAAGGAAGCTCACAAGACACGATACTCCATTCCTCCTGGTTCGGACAAGATGTATTTAGACATTAAGCAACACTATTGGTGGCCTAACATGAAGGCGGAAATCGCGACTTATGTTGGTAAGTGCCTTACGTGTGCCAAAGTAAAAGTGGAATACCAGAAACCTTCCGGATAGTTACAGCAACCGGCAATCCCTGAATGGAAATGGGAGGGGATTTCTATGGATTTCGTGACCAAGCTGCCCAAGACGTCGGACGGACTGGACACCATATGGGTAATAATCGACCGACTGACGAAATCTGCCCATTTCCTGCCAATCAAAGAATCCTACAAGATGGAGAGACTGACGCGGTTGTACCTACGAGAAATCGTAAGACTCCATGGAGTGCCAAAATCTATCATCTCGGATAGGGACAGTAGGTTCACATCGCGCTTTTGGCAATCACTCCACAAGGCAATGGGAACTCATCTCGATATGAGCACCGCATATCACCCACAAACGAACGGTCAAAGTGAACGAACCATTCAGACGCTTGAAGACATGCTTCGTGCATGTATGATAGACTTTGGAAAGTCTTGGGATACCCACCTACCGTTGATCGAATTCTCATATAACAATAGTTACCATTCAAGCATCAAGGTGGCTCCTTTCGAAGCACTGTACGGGCGTAAATGTAGGTCACCGTTATGATGGGCTGAAGTAGGTGACACCCAGCTAGCAAGAACGCATACGTCGGATAGGGCAATAACGGGACCGGAAATCATTCCCGAAACCACAGAAAAGATCGTACAGATCAGAGCTCGATTGCAAGCGTCGCGTGACCGACAAAAGAACTACGCCGATAAACGGCGAAAGCCCTTAGAATTCCAGGTCGGCGATCGAGTACTGTTAAAAGTCTCACCCTGGAAAGGGGTTATACGTTTCAGAAAACGGGGAAAGCTGAACCCGCGATACATTGGACCTTTTGAAATCGTCGCCCGAATAGGCCCGGTAGCATACAGACTACAACTACCCGCGGAGCTAAACGGTGTACACCCCGTGTTTCATGTCTCTAATCTGAAGAAGTGCCTATCAGATGAAACCCTTGTCATTCCTCTTGACGAAATCGAAATCAATGAGAATCTCCTGTTCGTCGAAGAACCAATCGAAATCATGGAGAGGGAAGTGAAGTGTACTAAGCAAAGTCGCATCTCGATCGTGAAGGTACGGTGGAACGCGAAGCGTGGGCCAGAATTCACGTGGGAACGCGAAGATCAAATGAAGCAGAAGTACCCTCACCTATTCTAGCATTCTCAAATCTAGCTTTCAAACAGAATTTCGGGACGAAATTCCCTTTAACGGGGGGATGATGTCACAACTGGAAATTTTGTGTCATGTAATCTATACATTCAAGCTAATGTGAATCAAAAACTTCAATCAAATACATTATACAAGTGCTACAAATAGTCATCAAACAATTGGAAACTTTAGAAGTTCTTGTTTAAATCCATTTTGGGCTAGAACTCCCTTATTGGATCCAAATGGACCAATAAGCTTCCAACTAGACTATCATGGGCTTAGAACCCTAATTGGGCTCTAATTGGACCCATATTTATTTATTTCAACATTTTGGGCCATGTTGGACCTAGAATGAAATGAATTAAAAGCCTTGATACATGAATAACCTAAACTAGTCCAATAAAAATATAAAAATCCTACTACATTCTTTTAGGCTTAAAACATACCCAAGATTAACTCTAATAATGCGCTTAGGGGCAAAGGCCCAAATTTTTCCTTCTCCCTTCACATTCTCGGCCCAAGGCCCAAATCCAAGGAGATAAGAGATGAAGTTGACTTTGGTTGCCACCTCATCTTTACCCATAGGATATCCATGCAATGTTTCTCATTCCTCCATGCACATCACCTCAAATATCACTTCTCTTCTCTCCTCTCTCTTGCTCTCGGCCATACACACACACACACACACACCACAAAAATCTCTCAACACTCTCTCAAGAATACTCAAGAACACTCCTTCCTCCCCTCTCCAAAAATCTCGAAAATTAGGGGCTTTCAAGAGGATCTTGCAAGTTAATCATCATCTAAGGTAAGATTATACTTGGATCTATGGTTTAGATTCTTTTGTTATCAAAATCCTTTCCTAATCTATGCAAAAATCGTGATCTTGCACCCTAGAACCATCTCAAACTCGAGATCTACCAAGGAAAAGTGCTAAGGCCAAAAATCATCAAGTTTTCTTCCATCTTTTCTTCCAAAAACCGAAACCACACCCAAGGTGAGCTTCATACCCCCTATTTTCTGTTTTTATGAGTTTTGTGGGGGGGGGGGGGGAATACAAGTGAAGTGTAGATCTATATGTGTTTTGTATGCCTTGTATGATTTCCATGCTTATATGTATGCATTTGTGTGTTATAATGTTGGATCTAGCCATAAAACCCCTCTAAACCGAGATATATCTTGTGTTAAATGATTTTAGCTTCAAATATATTTCTACATACAAAGTGTTTCAAGAAAAATGGCTAAGTGGTTTAGTAATAATTTTCTTTGGGTTAAAAACACAAATTTTGGGCCTAAAATGTGAAAAATACAAAATTAAGGGTCCAAAATGGCATATCACGAATTTCTGCTGGATGAAGTGTGCCCAAACAGTTTCCATAAATCAATTTCTGGAAATATACTCATTTAGGGGATTAAAAACATAAATTCCAAGCTTAATGGGCTAAAAATGACATTTTTGGCCCAATGAGGCCCATTATGCGAATTTTTCTGTTTTGGAGGGCCAAAACTGTGATTTTCTGTAAAACAGTGGACCATAAGTGATCCAAGTCCTTTTCAAAGGTTTAAAATGCTTTTTAAATTTAAAAAGGACCAAAGTTGCAAAAATTTTCCAATTTGGGCCAAAATTGTCAAAATTGCGAAAAAAAAGGGTTAAAACCGAGAAAACTATATTTTCAGGGACTTAAACTGTTTTCTATGAAAAATATGCTGAAAAATATTAATTTCAATAATTTTTGGTGTTAAAATGTCAAAAAAAAATTAGTTTAAGGACCAAACCGGGAAGTATTCAATAAAAGGGTTGAAAATGTAAACTTTACAAACAATGAGGGGCTAAAGACAGAAAAATTTCAAGGCTAATTCAATATACACAATTTGATCAAATAATGGCACCACGGCTTTCGACGAAATACAATACGTTACAATACCAAAAGTCGTTGTTAAACGAATTGGCTCGGTCTCGAACTAATAGAAACCTACAAACTACTAACATTACGACACTACTACACTACGGCTCATACAAATAACGTTTGGGAACTTAGCTTACATACGAGTGTGCACAGACGTCTACGCACCATCTTCGGGCCCCAAAAGTGTAAAATCATGCTTGTTGGGCCTAGCTAGCCCAATGACCTGATCTTAAGGCCCGACGACGCATATTTCCTACGAAGTGTTGAGTTTCACCGACTTGGCACAACGTAGAGGGACTTTCAATGGCTTGTATACCACTGGTCCCCAAGGGCCCTTTGGTATTGCTAGAAGAGTCTGCATATTTTTGCGAGGCGGGTCGGGGACCCCTCGTACGCATATTATCCCCAACCGATTAAAAGAGTCATCGAGGCCTTCGTGTCCTCTTACTCTTCGGATGTGGGACGACACATAGTCAGGGCGGCTGGATAACGTGATTTGTACGAACGACGCCTTCGGGATCGTTAGTATTGCTATAAACTGGGCGTTTGTGTAATGCGGGTTTGTAGTAAATAATCATGCTCAAAAATAATCCAACGTCGCCTGGGAATGACACATCTCTCTTTGTAACGGTTTCAACGCAACATAATGGATTTCAAAGGATTAGGAAAACATCGGGTTTTCCTAGGTTTTTCAAAACATATCGGATTCGAAACACATATAATTTTTTTTTATAAACAATTTTCACAAGTATAGAAACAAACAGGCATACCTATGGATCTTCACAACATTTTTGAAAGTCTTTCTTTTCAGAAAATATCGGATTTTCTGGTGGTTTTTCAAACAATACAACCATTGGATTTCAAACACTACTTATGAACTCACCAACATTTCATATGTTGACGTTTTTCAAAATACTTGTATTCTCAGGGAACCAGTGAATCAAAGGAAATCATATTCAGTGACGGTTGCAGTTTATTTATGTATGAATCGAACAATTTAATTTTTGGGAATGTAATGCTTAAACAATGTATGACATGTAAACGCTACGGGTTGTACTGTATTAATGAATGGTGACGAATGTTGTTATGTTTCATATATATTCAATGTTATGGTATGCAATTGAGTCACGACAGCCCCCGGACGTTTCCGCCGTCTGGTTCGGGGGTGTGACAGTTCCTTACTATGCACAAGGTTGGCAGAACGCACCAAGAGGGAGATACTCCAAAAGAAACCCCTCAAGGTCACGTTCAGACCATGATGACTGGAATGCGCACAAGGCCAAGCATCCAACTCCCAAGGCCAAGCATCCAACTCCCAAGAACAAGAAGGGAATGTTGGCCCAGAAGTCTAGTTCAAGAGATGCTCCTGTGAAACCAAGACCGGTTAGGTCAAAGTCATCTAGGCAGACGGATTCAAGTTCCAAAGCACGTGCCGAGGCACCCATCGGATCGAACAAGAAATGGGTTAAACCCGAATATAGATGGGTACCAAAGGTGAAAACTCCCAAATCTCCTAATGCTTCTAATGTTTCTACATCTTCTGTTTGTGATAAGCAGGATATGTCATGGGAGAGAGTACCCTGCATTGATGACAAAGGTCGACCTAGTTTCAAAATGGACTGGGTTCCAAAGACCAACTGATCCCGCTCTGTGCTAGAGCAGCTATGGAGGCATATCATTAGACTTCGGTTTGTTGGTAGTAGCTGCTCCTGGCATATGATTGGGGATATCTCTCAACTGTACAACACTTAGAACATTATTTGAGAGTATGTGTCCTTTGCGGGAAGGGAAGAAAAGAAGGGATCACATGGGGTTAGTGCTTAATGACATGAAGAACTTTCGGATCTGTTCTGAGATTACGCGTGTTGTTCTCAGACCTTCTGGATGCAAATTCAATCAGTGACTTATGGTTTGAGTTTTCTTCTCTATACTCCTGAGTTTTTCTTAAGCTGATTTGCTTTAAAGACTAATTTTTGTTTTAGGATAGTATAAATTTGCGCATTTACTTTCATTTCTCTCCTATGCACAAATTTAGGGTGAGAAATAAAAACAAAACAAAAATTAGATAATTAAAAAAAACATTAGAGAATCAGAAAATCAAAAATATGTTGGTTATGAAATCTGCTTGAGGGAGATGTTCTGGGAAGTGATATTATCAAGTGATAATAGGCAACCTGAGTCTGCGTAACGTACCCAAAGTTGAAGGGTCTATGTTCTGACTTGATGCGTCGGTAGGCATGAAAGATTCTAAATGGACTTGACTACGTAGAGTTGAACTTAGGAGATTTATAGACTTGATAAACTTTGATCTAGTTAGATCCGTTCAGCCTGACAATACGACGCTCGGATAGGTTGAGCAGGGAGATATATATGGGAATCTACTCGTCACATTAAATGAACCCGTACTTGGAACCGTGGTTTAACTTTTCCTCGATGTGCGGATTCTGTCCTTAATTCCGGTTGGATGGGGCAACTGGTAAATTCTGATAAATTAGGTCTGTAGAATATCATTTTCTTTCTTTCCGTCTGTTAGTCATATGTTGTCTCCTTTGCGTGACTTCCAATCCGACCTGGTACACGACATATGCAACTCTATTTCTCTGCATGTTATATATATGAAATTCCTCTCATCTGTTAGCCATATGATGTCTCCTTTGCGTGACTTCTAATCCGACCTGGTACACAACATATGCAACCTTCTACTTCTCAACCCCTCTGAAACAATAAGTAATAGAATTCTGAATCTATCCTCTCTCTGAATGGTTGTCTGCTCACCTGGTGTAAGGAGTACTCTGGAAGTCCTTGATGGTTGGGGCATATCAGGAAGCGGGAAACACGTTCCAGTAAACTTAAAATTGAACTCATACAGATTGTCTGTAGATCTCGCTGCTCAATTTAGGTGGACAACAATATCCCTGGTCGTCGTCAGATGAATGGTCCTCAAGATATAGTATTGAAGGAATTAGGATCAGATATAATTACCAGGAACTTAAGTTCACCTTGTCTTGTAACAAATAGTATGTCCTAAATTTGTCACAATTTTTCGTGTTTAAGTGGACCACAATACCGACGATCGACCAGACAAAGATGTGAATATAGAAGGTACCGACAAGTGGACAAAGGTTGTCTAAAAACTTTGATCCTAAATCATTCTTAAAGTTAGATATCTTTTTATTTTTGTTAAACTTGTCATAGTTTCTTTGAATTTAAATATTAGGGGAGAATTAAAAATTAAAAATAATGAAAAAAAAATCAAAAATCAAAGAAAAATCAGAAAAATTAAAAATCCAAAAATAATGTTATTTCTGTGTTATTTCTTGTTCAGAAAAATAAAAAATCCAAAAATATTTTTGTTTCTGTTTTAATTTGTGTGCTAAGTTTTCTTTTAGTTTTGTTTTGTATTGAAAAGTGATTTCAGGTATAGATGAGACTCATGGAGTTTGTGTTGAAGATTTCTGAGCCAAAGCCTCGTCCGTGAGCATCGAAGAATTCTCATTCGAAGGAGCAAGAAATGAAAATTATTCTTTTGACATTCAATCTTTCAACCCCATAAGCAAGGTGAAGCTGAAATTGAAGATTATGTGACAGATTGCATTGAAGCCTCCTCAATCAGTCTGTTGCTATAACATACCGAAATATCAAGAGTAGAGTTGAAGGGCTAAAAGAGTAAATTGGGAAAGAGCGACTCGGCGAGTCCATGGGTGGACTCGGCGAGTAGAGTCGCGACTTGGTCGCGTGTTAAGTAGCCGACTCGGCGAGTCAGTAAGATGGACTCGGCGAGTAGGCGCTGAGTGGAGAAAACCCTAATTCTCGGGGTTGAGCCCTATATAAAGAACATAACATCCATTCCCCCAGCCTCTTTACTCATCCGCAAGTCCAGAAACCCTAATCTTCATATGTGAGTGGATCAAATTGCATTTGGGAGCTTGGAGAAGCAATTGTTGAGGAAATCTTGAAGGGTAGGAGGCTTGGAGCAAGGGGCTTTGCTTGGATTCGAGTTCCATTGCAATTGGGGCATTCTTTTGAGGTAATATCTCATCCTTGGGCTGTTGTTCTTATGGATTCATCATTATGGGGTTTGTGGGGAGTTTATCTTTTGGTGTTTTGGAGTTTAGAGGTTAGATCTGAGGTTGCTACCTCAGATCTGGAATGGAGAAGGATTGGAATGCCTGAAAGTCCCTATGTTTGAGTGTGTAGAGAAGCTATCATGTCCCAAACCCTAGCCCTCAAGTGTTAAAGGCCTAGATCTCTTTGGATTCACGTAAAGTTTGCCACTTTACATGATGGATGGGTTGTAGAAGGCTAGATCTATGTTTTGGATCAATTGCATGGCCTGGAGTGCTTCTGTATGGATTCAGACTGGTGGTACTCGACGAGTCACATGGGTGGACTCGACGAGTTGCTTGAAGACGAGCTGGAACTCGACGAGTTGGAAGAACAACTCGACGAGTTGGATGAAGATGGCCTGGAACTCGGCGAGTTGTATGAACAACTCGGCGAGTAGGTTGAAGATAGTCTTGGACTCGACGAGTCTGTTCTTGGACTCGGCGAGTCTTGTCGAAGAGTCCCAATATTTTCTGGTTGAGTCGAGAATCGGCGAGTCAAGGGATGACTCGGTGAGTTGTGGGCGAGTGGACTCAAATTTGTTGGACTCGACGAGTCTCGGGGTGACTCGACGAGTTAGGCAGCAGATTGAGGGAAGTTCTGAGCTTGGGTACTCGGCGAGTCATCGGGTTGACTCGGCGAGTAGAGTCAGTCAGGGGTTGACTTTGACCTTGTCTTTGACCAAGGGTTGACCAGTGGTTTCCATGGGCATTTTGGTAATTGTTGGTTATTGTTTTGAGTTCAGTGCTTTGTTGTTGTTCAGTGGAGGAGTTCGTATCAGTGGTCAGAGCAGCTTGGGTTATCTGTTCAGTCGGCAGTATCAAGGTGAGTTATCCTCACTATATCAACAGGGTCTAAGGCACCAAGGCCGGCCCTTATCGGATTGAGATCCGGGTAGTTGTTGTTATGTTACTGCTTTGATATGTTTGCATCCTGAGAGCTAGGATGGTATATGTTAGAGACCTGATTGAGATCGGTATCCTGAGAGATAAGGAGATGCTATGCTAGTGACCTGTTAGGTCTGTATCCTGGTTAGGATGATGATATGTTATGTGATCTACTTGATCTGCTTGTTGACTGGGAATTGCTATATGATTGTATGTATATGTGCACATGGTTGTTTGGACTGGAGTTGGGTTGAGGCGGGTCCTGCTTTGTGCTGTAGGCCAAGATACCCAGGGCGGACCGGTTGTTCCGAAGGCCCAACGAGCGGTCTGGATAGGCTGTAGGCCCCAAGAGGGCGGACCAGACGTGCCGAGGGTCGGAGAGTGGACCAGGCCGACTGAAGGCCCGGTGCGGGCGGAACAGTCATACTGTAGACTCAGAGAGTGGACCAGGTGGATTGAAGGCCCGGTGCGGGCGGACCAATCACACTGCAGACTCGATGTATGTGGTTAGATTCGGAGAGTGGACCAGGTGGATTGAAGGCCCGGTGTGGGCGGACCAATCACAATGTAGACTTGAGGTTTATGGCTAGACTTAGAGGGTGGACCAGGTGGACTGTAGGCCGGTGCGGCGGACCAGTCACACAGTAGACCCGAAATGCATGGCTGTTCTGTGATCAGATATGTTGTGGCATGTTATGCGTGTATAGTATAAGTGGTTGGTATTTTGGGGATATCTCACTTAGCTTTCGGGATTACAGTTGTGGTTTTATGTTTTTCAGGTTCTTCAGGAGACCGTGGCAAGGCGAAGGCGTTATCGTACCGCTCCTCATGATTTTGTAGTAATGTGATTTTGGGAATACGCTAAATGTTTTGTATTGAAAACCTTTTTGTAATGATTTAATGGAATTGAGTTGTTTTTTAAAATTTTAAAATAGGTTGTATTTTTCGGTCGTTACAAGTTGGTATCAGAGCCTTGGTTTGAGTGAATTGGAGAAACACTCGTGTGACTCCAGTCTCAAATCGAGGAGAGTTTTCAAAAGAGAGTTTAGAATGGTTTTCAAATGAGTAAAGGAGGACGTGGAGGTACGATCAGCCGGAGCCAGTAAGTAACCCCAAAATACCATGCATGTTATTTGTTTTTGAGCTTTGATAGAACAGCATGCTAGTGTTAGGCTAGGGATCTTCAGGATTTCATGATAATGTTGCTTGATTTGTGATGCCTGTAGCCTAGGGTTTCCTTGTGGGAGATTTTCAGTGTTCCTCTAGTGGTGAGGGTTGAGAGCTGTTATGCATGTTTTCACTAGGGTATTGTGGTAGTACTTCATACAAATATGGGTAGGTGTGGAAGGTAGTATGGGCCCGTACTACTGAAAGCACAGGATCCATACGCGTATCAGGGAAACCATGACCTCTAGGGTTGGGTTGAGAGAGTTGGATCCCAGGATGATGGGAAGAGTCTGAGATTTTGTGTGGTATTTTTCAGTATGGAGATTCCGAGGCATGATGAGAGTGGATCTGGATCAGGATCGGGAGCAGGAGAGGGAGTTCCGGGCGGGTCAGTACCGCCCGAGGTTATCGGTCAGATGAGCTCGTGTGAGTTGGATGCGAGGATTCGTGAGATCCTGCGTGATGAGATTGCCGAGTTGTTCCGGGCTGAGTTGCCGGAGCTGTTTGGGTCGATCAAGACCGCCATGGTTGAGTATTTTGATGAGCGCTATGCAGCTCTCACAGAGATGGCTGCCGCGGCGGCTACAACAGTTGTAGCAGCGGCAGGGGGAGGAGCTGGTCAGGGCTTTCAGTATCGGGACTTCGACAATACGAAGCCTCCCACCTTTGATGGAGTTCAGGACCCGATTGTTGCTATGAGGTGGTTATCGGACGTGGAGGGGTGTTTCTTCACGTGTTCATGCCCTGCTGATCAGAGGGCGAGGTGTGCTCTGAACCTGTTGAGGCTCGGGGCGAAGGATTGGTGGAGATTGACCACGGGGTCATATTCGGATGCACAGAGGGCTGCGGTTTCATGGGATTAGTTCAAGGAGATGTTCAGTACTCGTTATGTTCCGCAAGTTGAGAGGGAGAGATTGGCTCAGGAGTTCCTTGAGCTGAAGCAGGGTTCAGAGTCGGTGATTGAGATCACCAGGATGTTCACTGAGAGGGCAATGTTTTGCCCAGAGTTCACCTTGGAGAAGGCTCATATGTCTCGATATCTGAGCATGCTCAAGAGGGATATCAGACAGTTTGTGTCTACCCAGAGGTGCGAGACCTTGTTGGAGTTACAGGAGGCCGCTAGGCAGCGTGAGTTAGAGATTGAGTTGCAGTTGCGTGAGCTGAGGCAGGCTCCGGTGCAGTCGCAGCCGGCGCCGAAACGGTCCAAGACCATTGATGTTAGAGTGGGGGATCTGAGCAGCCACACTTGTGGGAAGTGTGGGAGGTGTCACACCGGAGTTTATAGGTCCAGTGGTGCATGCCGCAAGTGCGGAAAGGAGGGGCACTATGCGAGGGATTGTCGGCAGTCAACGCCAGTTCAGGATTTGAGGATTTGTTATCATTGTCATCAGGTTGGACATTTGAGGGTCAACTGTCCATAGCTTGCTGCGGGACCGGTGCAGGCTCCAGCACCGGCCACTTTAAGGATTACAGGTGGAGGTCAGAGTGGAGCGGAGCCCCCAAGGGCTCAGGGTCGTGCTTATCAGCTTGCGGCAGAGGAGGTCAGAGCAGTGCCGGATGCAGCTGCGAGTATGTTTCTTTCTTGATATCTTGTTATCTTGTGATTATTTGTGGTGTATTGTTTATGTGCTGGTATCTTTGTGTGGTTTTCAATGCGGTATTCGTCGTTTTGAGGGTTGTGGTTTGGTTATGGGTTATTGTATTGGGAATTTTGTTGGTTATCATTCATGAGGGTTATTAGTGGAAAGCTGGCATTGGTTTGAAGGCCGGGTAGCATCTGCTTTCTGAGGAGTGGTTAGATGCAGGTTGAATTTCTTTCGAGCGGGTTATCAGTGTTGATGGGGGATCTTGTTAAGGTTGTTTATGCCTGTGTGAATCAGTCCGCGTGTAAGTGTTGGTTTTGTGTAGATTTGTTCTGGGAGGTCGGTGATGGCGACCGGTGGTTGTTAATCAGTGCTACAAGTGGGGGAGAATTGGAAAATTCTTCGGGAGATTGATGAGTATTTGAGGGTGCTTAGCTGCTTGGGTTTCAACAGTGGTTCTGCCAGTCAAGAGTATAGGCTGGTACGAGTAAGTGGCAGGCATGCGGGGCGGGATACAGACCTAGGGCATTCGATTATGGAGGGCCTGGGAGCAGGCCGGGATCGAGCATGTACGATTGAGACAGAGTTCGGAACCCTTAAAGGGTTAGAACAGTATGCATGGGAGAATTTCCGGGAGAGATAGCTCGGAATGATGAATGCTAGTTGAGCGGTCCGGATAGACTGAAGGCCGGTAGGCGTACCAGTCATGCCGAAGGCTCGGAGAGCGGTCCAGCCAAACTGAAGGCACTGAGAGCGGTCTAGATTGGCTGAAGGTTCTGAGAGTGGTCCAGATTGGCTGAAGGCCTGGTGAGGCGGTCCAGTCATGCTGAAGACTCTGCAGGTATTGCTAGTCCGGTTGTGGAGATGGATTGAGTATGTTGCAATGTGTTGGCACCAGGAGGTCTGGCCCCGGGTATTGATCTTGATTAGTGGAGTTGGTGCATGGACTCGAGAGTCCTTGCGAGCAAATTCAGAGCATGTGTGTTGCATGGATAGCGGTTACGCTATAAAGGGGTGGTGCAGCGTTGGGTGAGCACCGTGGAACTTGTTGTGGTGACAAGGCAGCCAAGTGGATTTCCTTGGTAAGGAATGAGATAAGAGTGTAACTCCGAGAGGGAGTGCAAGTTCACGGAAGTGAAAACGGCAGAGCAGAGTTATGATTAGAGTGATCCGAGTATGATTATTGCGCAGCATGTTTGCGGCAGTGGAATGGAGTCACATCCGGATTGGGATGTCTGCTGAGGTCGCGGAGGGAATTCCGCGGGTGTAGAGCTAAGAGGCTCGGAAGGGATGCAGGGAGAGAGTCTTGGGCTCTCAGCGTGATTCTGATCAAGGGTTGAGTGTGTAGTAGTGGTTCATCCTGGGGGAGGTTTGGAGATATCATCAGTGTATCGGGTTTTCCCAACCGGATGGTGCTAGAGCTAGTTCAACATGTGTATGTGATTGCAAGAGGAGAACTCATGGGAGTTGCTCTGAAGAATGGGTCTTTCCGTCAGCACGGAATGGATAGAGTGGGATTCGGATCGGGGATCCGATGGTTCATGGTTCTCTAGCTCATATGGGTCGAGTGATGGTTGTGATTTGGTGCAGTGGTGCATCTTGGGTAATTCTCGATTGTTGAGTGTGATTACCAGAGGGTACATCCGGTGCCCGGTTTGAGACGGTGGTCAGGACACCATAAGGAAAGAGGAAATGAGTTCGAGTTTCGATGGTTATGCCTTGAGGAACCTGGTCCGGTTAGGGCCAGGTGGCACGTCGTGGGAGTATTTTGGAGTTGAGTTGCCGTAGGCTTCGAGGACGAAGCCTAATTTAAGTGGGGGAGAATTGTAACATCCCGAAAATCAAGAGTAAAGTTGAAGGGCTAAAAGAGTAAATTGGGAAAGAGCGACTCGGCGAGTCCATGGGTGGACTCGGCGAGTAGATTCGCGACTTGGTCGCGTGTTAAGTAGCCGACTCGGCAAGTCAGTAAGATGGACTCGACGAGTAGGTGCTGAGTGGAGAAAACCCTAATTCTCGGGGTTGAGCCCTATATAAAGAACATAACATCCATTCCCCAGCCTCTTTACTCATCCTCAAGTCCAGAAACCCTAATCTTCGTATGTGAGTGGATCAAATTGCATTTGGGAGCTTGGAGAAGCAATTGTTGAGGAAATCTTGAAGGGTAGGAGGCTTAGAGCAAGGGGCTTTGCTTGGATTCGAGTTCCATTGCAGTTGGGGCGTTCTTTTGAGGTAATATCTCGTCCTTGGGCTGTTGTTCTTATGGATTCATCATTATGGGGTTTGTGGGGAGTTTATCTTTTGGTGTTTTGGAGTTTAGAGGTTAGATCTGAGGTTGCTACCTCAGATCTGGAATGGAGAAGGATTGGAATGCCTGAAAGTCCCTGTGTTTGAGTGTGTAGAGAAGCTATCATGTCCCAAACCCTAGCCCTAAAGTGTTAAAGGCCTAGATCTCTTTGGATTCACGTAAAGTTTGCCACTTTACGTGATGGATGGGTTGTAGAAGGCTAGATCTATGTTTTGGATCAATTGCATGGCCTGGAGTGCTTCTATATGGATTCAGACCGGTGGTACTCGACGAGTCACATGGGTGGACTCGACGAGTTGCTTGAAGACGAGCTGGAACTCGACGAGTTGGAAGAACAACTCGGCGAGTTGGATGAAGATGGCCTGGACCTTGGTGAGTTGTATAAACAACTCGGCGAGTAGGTTGAAGATAGTCTTGGAATCGACGAGTCTGTTCTTGGACTCGGCGAGTCTTGTCGAAGAGTCCCAATATTTTCTGGTTGTGTCGAGAATCGGCGAGTCAAGGGATGACTCGGTGAGTTGTGGGCGAGTGGACTCAGATTTGTTGGACTCGACGAGTCTCGGGGTGACTCGACGAGTTAGGCAGCAGATTGAGGGAAGTTCTGAGCTTGGGTACTCGGCGAGTCATCGGGTTGACTCGGCGAGTAGAGTCAGTCAGGGGTTGACTTTGACCTTGTCTTTGACCAAGGGTTGACCAGTGGTTTCCATGGGCATTTTGGTAATTGTTGGTTATTGTTTTGAGTTCAGTGCTTTGTTGTTGTTCAGTGGAGGAGTTTGTGTCAGTGGTCGGAGCAGCTTGGGTTATCTGTTCAGTCGGCAGTATCGAGGTGAGTTATCCTCACTATATCAACAAGGTCTAAGGCACCAAGGCCGGCCCTTATCGGATTGAGATCCGGGTAGTTGTTGTTATGTTACTGCTTTGATATGTTTGCATCCTGAGAGCTAGGATGGTATATGTTAGAGACCTGATTGAGATCGGTATCCTGAGAGATAGGGAGATGCTATGCTAGTGACCTGTTAGGTCGGTATCCTGGTTAGGATGATGATATGTTATGTGATCTGTTTGATCTGCTTGTTGACTGCGAATTGCTATATGATTGTATGTATATGTGCACATGGTTGTTTGGACTGGAGTTGGGTTGAGGCGGGTCCTGCTTTGTGTTGTAGGCCAAGATACCCAGGGCGGACCGGTTGTTCCGAAGGCCCAGCGAGCGTTCCGGATAGGCTGTAGGCCCCAAGAGGGCAGACCAGACGTGCCGAGGCTCGGAGAGTGGACCAGGCCGACTGAAGGCCCGGTGCGGGCGGACCAGTCATACTGTAGACTCAGAGAGTGGACCAGGTGGATTGAAGGCCCGGTGCGGGCGGACCAATCACACTGCAGACTCGATGTATGTGGTTAAATTCGGAGAGTGGACCAGGTTGATTGAAGGCCCGGTGCGGGCGGACCAATCACACTGTAGACTCGAGGTTTATGGCTAGACTTAGAAGGTGGACCAAGTGGACTGTAGGCCGGTGCGGCGGACCAGTCACACAGTAGATCCGAAGTGCATGGTTGTTCTGTGATCAGATATGTTGTGGCATGTTATGAGTGTATGGTATAAGTGGTTGGTATTTTGGGGATATCTCACTAAGCTTCCGGGCTTACAGTTGTGGTTTTTTGTTTTTCAGGTTCTTCAGGAGACCGTGGCAAGGCGAAGGCGTGATCGTACCGCTCCTCATGATTTTGTTGTAATGTGATTTTGGGAATACGCTAAATGTTTTGTATTGAAAACCTTTTGTAATGATTTAATGGAATTGAGTTGTTTTTGAAAAATTTTAAATAGGTTGTATTTTTCGGTCGTTACAGCTGCTATCTTTGTACCTGCTGAAGTGATCCAGAAGATTTGTTCTCTCTGAAGTTCTCTCTGAAGATTCTCAAGCTGAAGGTGTCATCTTTCAAGAATCAGTACATCAAGCATCCTCACCCAATGGGCGTTCAATGTCAAATTCTGCAGAAAAGCTCAAGTCCTCAAGATGAAGTCATTCATTGAAGATTCATCAAGTTCATCTTGAAGTCGTGAAGAATTTGAAGATTAATGTTGAAGCCAAGCTCTCAATGAAGATTAACATGAAAATCCAGTTACTTTTTAGGGGGAGCTTGTTGGGTCATTTAAGAAAAGAAAGCTATAAACCAAGGGGGAGATTGTTGGGTCAAAAATATGGTTTATACTTTGCTTTTCTAGGAAATTGTATTTTTCTGTAATATTTTTGGAGTTTACGGTCATGTTTATGGTTGAGTTTACGGCCGTAAACCCATTTACGGCCCATGTTATACGGCCCATATTCTCCAACTATAAATATAGGTGTTAGGGTGAGGAGTTGAGATTGATGAACTAGAATGAGTTTACGGCCAGAGAGAAACAGGAGCTTTTATGTGTGTGTGAAATCTTTTGTATCCGGATCTTCATTCATATCAATACATACAAAGATTCATATTATTCTTCTTCTCCTTCTCTTCTATTCGATCTGACATCACCCGTTTGATTGGGATTCCGCACCATCAAACGGATCTGATTGATACATAGGCAGATTTAGGGACTTACATTTGATCCCTTGTGTTTTGAAAAGTTCAAAACTTGCCCTCAAGTTTTGAAATTTAAATTTTGTGATTAAAAGTTTAATTTTGAATAATTTAAATTTCAAACCCTTAGAATTTTACAAGTTTTAAATTCAACCCAATACTATTATATTATTACAAGCTTTATATATATATATATATATATATATATATATATATATATATATATATATATAATTTAAAATGCTAGTCTTACCGTTAGTAGGCCTCATTCGCGAAGCCGGTCTATAAGATGGGTATAAGGTTGCTGCCTATAAAATGGCGCTTAATGGGTGTACACTCACACCCACCGCTTTCTTGACTGGTGGAGGGTCGTTAGTCGAACGGGTAGGATAGGGCAATCCTCTCCTCATTAAAAGTATAATGTAAGATACAAAGTAACTACAATGTTTTTACAAATTCCCAATCTTAGTTACTTTAGGGAAAAATGTGAAAATGATGCTATTCCATTGAATTACACTTTGTACCCTTGTCAAACGTTTTGGAGCGTGCGTGGTTAACCAACACACTAATTTGGGATTGACATTGGTGGCAAGGGGTGGCTCGATGTTTATCATAGATCAATGGAGCGTGTGTGGCTAACCAACACATTGATGATAGAGACATTGAGTGCACCATGTTGATTCGCATGGTTATTCACAGCTTGTTTGCGATCCTCGGCATCCGAGTTGCAAATTTGAAGTGCATATCGAGATTTAAACATTCCATTGAAAGTTTCAATGAATCTCAAAGATCTAGGAGTTTTCAATACATTTAAAACTTTTTTTTTTCATTTTTCATGGTGAGAATTAGTGAGTCGTCATTCACTTACCTTCAAATTATTTACTTTTAGAGTACGACATCCCTTTCTAGGTTGTGAATAATGTTGTTGGGTCCTAGCCCTAATTTCTCATTTGGGTGTTTAATTAGCGACTCATTCTAATCAAACTTTGTTCATTTTCTTTTCAGATGTCTGCAAACAACAACAACAACGCTTCTGGGTCATTCTCGTTGATGAACCTATGTCAAAAGGTGACATTTGATGGGTCAAACTTCAACGAGTGGATGAGGTATATTCACATGATCACTCGCTACGAGGACAAAGAATATGTACTTGATGAAAAGCTTGAGAATATCATCCCAGATGTTGCTACTCCTGAAGAGTTGGCCGCCTTTGAGGCCCACGAGCGTGATGCTACGAAAGTTCATTGCATCATGCTGGCCACTATGAACCTCGAACTCCAAAATCCTATGAGGACATGTATCCGTATGAAATGCATCAGGATTTGCTGGACAGGTACCACCAAAGCGCGAGGCAAGAGCGCTATGAGATCATTACTAATATGATCACCACTAATATGGGGAGTGGAGAATCCCTAACCTCACATTTGCAGAAAATGCAGAGGTATGTTGATCGTCTTCTCAAACTTAATGGTAAGTTTGATGAGGATTTGGTTATCGACATAATCCTCCACTACTTGCGTTCATGCTACAACCAGTTCAGAATGACCTACCACGTGAATAAGGAAGAGGTCTCTTGAGCAAGCTCCAAGGACTGCTGAGAGCAACCTCAAAGACAAATCTGTTGCACCATCCCCTGCTGTGGCTACTCCCGTGTTGGCAATTGGTCAAGGAAAGAGAAAGAAGAGGAAGGCTCCATGTATGGGCCACCATAAGGGTAAGAACCAAGATGGTTCCTCTTCTAGTGGAACCAAAGTTGGTTCGGTCAAACCCTCTTCCGACCACAAAGAAGCAGAGTGCTATCACTGCCACCAGAAGGGCCACTGGAAACAAAGCTGCCCTAAGTATCTGCAAGACATAAAGGATGGGAAGCTTAAGCCCACCTTCCCAGGTATGTATTCTATTAAATCTAATAACTCATCATTTGCTACTTCATGGGTTCTTGATACAGGATGTGGTTACCACATTTGTTCTGATTTGCAGGTCCTAAGAAGAAGTAGGGAGATGGAACATGGGAAGATAAACTTGATTATGGGAAACAGAAGATTGTCGCCTGTGACCAAAGTCAGGGTTTATTCTTTAGTGTTGAGTAATAGGTTAGGGTTAGATTTATAAAATTGTTGTTATTCGCCAGATATGGCAAGAAACATTATTTCATTTCATAGATTGTTTAGATAAGGCTTCATATATTCTTTTGATAATAGTAATGGTTCTATTAATGTCTATTTGGATGGTGCTTTTATTTCAATGCATTACCTTGTAATGGGATTTATGAATCTGTGATGGTTGTCGATAATTTAGGAAATGATGTATTGAATATTGATTCGTCTACTAGCCTAGACAAAGCATGCTTGTGGCATTGTCTCATTGGCCATGTCAACAAGAAACGCATAGCCCAACTCCAAAAGGATGGAGTGTTGGAGTCATTCGACCTTAGGGACGATGACACGTGTAAATCTTGTTTACTTGGAAAGATGACCAAGCCACCCTTTACTGGCACTTGTGAAAGGGGTGAGGGTCCATTGGATCTCATACACACCGATGTGTGTGGACCTTTTAGATCCACCACAAAGGATACTTACCGCTTCTACGTGACTTTTACGGATGATTATAGCAGATATGGATATATCTACTTAATCAAGCAAAAATCAGAATCATTTAAAAAGTTCAAAGAGTTTAAGAATGAAGCGGAGAATCAGTTGGGCAGGAAAATCAAGATGCTTCGGTCAGATCGAGGAGGAGAGTACCAAAGTCTTGAGTTTCACGACTATCTAAAAGAATGCGGAATTGTTTCGCAATTGACGCCTCCGAGAACGCCACAATTGAATGGTGTGGCTGAGAGACGTAATCGGACCTTGTTGGACATGGTTCGTTCTATGATGAGTCGGACTTCGTTACCAATAGCTTTCTGGGGGTATGCCTTAGAGACTGCCGCCCATATCCTAAACTCAGTTCCCACCAAGAAGGTTACCAAGACTCCTCACGAGATGTGGACAGGGAGAGCTCCCTCGTTGGCACATATTAAGGTTTGGGGTTGCGAGGCTTTTGTAAGACGAGAGACTCATGACAAGCTCGAACCTCGTAGTGAGAAATGTTATTTCATCGGCTGTCCACATAAGTCTTTAGGCTATCTTTTCTATAGACCGAATGACAATGTTGTCTTCGTTGCTAGAATAGGAGTTTTCCGAGAAAGGGAATTGATAAGCCAAGAGTACAGTGGGAGGCAAATTGATCTTGAAGAGATTCAAGAGCAAAGCGATGAAGCAACCTCTAACACTGGCACTCAACCCGAGGAGGCAACTCCTGTTGAGCCCGTTGACGAGTCCTTACCTCTTAGACGTTCTAATAGGGTTAGTGTTCAACCCCAGTTTTATGGTTTTCATATTACTACTGAAGGGATACGTTTATTAGTGATGAGACACTAATGAATTTGGACGAACCTAGCAGCTACAAAGAAGCCATGGTAGGCCCGGAGTCTACTAAATGGAAAGAGGCGATGGACAACGAGATTCAGTCCATGCATGACAACCAAGTTTGGAATTTGGTTGATAATGTACCAGGTCGTAAGACAGTCGGGTGCAAGTGGATCTTCAAGAAGAAGATGGACATGGATGGGAATGTGCACATGTACCAAGCATGATTAGTTGCGAAGGGCTTTACTCAAACTCCCGGAGTTGACTATGATGAGACATTCTCACATGTTGCGAAGATAAAATCTATAAGGGTAATGCTTGCAATAGTTGCATTTTGTGATTATGAAATCTGGCAGATGGACGTGAAAACCGCTTTCCTTAATGGGAAGTCGGCTGAGGATGTGTACATGAATCAGCCAGATGGTTTTGTCGATGCAAAGCATCCAAATAGAGTGTGTAAGCTTGAGAAATCCATTTATGGGTTGAAACAAGCGTCTGGCAAGTGGAATCTTTGTTTTGACAAGAAAGTTAAACAGTTTGGCTTTCTGCGAAGCGAAGATGAATCTTGTGTATATGTCAAAGCCAGTGGGAGTATAGTGAGCTTCCTCGTATTGTATGTTGATGACATACTACTCATAGGAAACGATGTCCCAACATTGCAGGAGGTCAAGTCCTGGCTTGGGAAATGTTTCGCTATGAAGGACCTCGGAGAGGCTGCTTATATTGTAGGGATAAGGATAGTAAGAAACAGGGAAAAGAGGCTGATAGGACTCAGTCAGGATACATACTTGGATAAGGTACTAAAGCGTTTTAGTATGGAAAATTCAAAGAAAGGGGAGTTGCCAATCCAAAGCAATACCAAGTTGAGTAAGACTCAGAGCCCGAGTACAGAGGCAGAGATCGCTGATATGAGCCGAGTACCTTACGCTTCCGTAGTCGGCTCTATCATGTACCTTATTATCACACCCCCAAACCAAGGATGGCGGAAACGTCCGGGGGTGGAGGACTTCATGTATAGTATCATAACAACCATTGTAATAGTGATTAAAGTAAGCACAACCAACATAAATATAATTGAAAGAGTTACATCATTGTATGAGTTTACATGTTTCCAAGTCAATTACATTATGTTGACAAAAATGAAATATTTGACGCCTTAACGTCCCATCCTCAAAAGCACTTGATTACCTGTTTAGTGATTTTCTGAGAATACAAGTAGTTTGAAAAAGTGTCAACACAAAGGTTGGTGAGTTTATAAGCATTGATATATAGTTATGAAAAACCTTTTCTTGTAAAAGTGGTATTCGTTCCAGAAAATCCAATATTTTCCTTAATATGTAAAATGTAGTCTTAAAATCCCGAACACCGTAATGTACAAGTATCTTTCCCTACTTATAGTAAATAATGCAAGTTTAAATCGACATAAACTCATTTGATTTCGGTGAAATCCCCGTAAATTCTATGTTTGTTAATACTTAATGTGAGTTATTATAACCATACTATGACCTAGGTGGCCTGAAACGACGTTCTTCAGACGTCGGAAATGTTATGACATTTGTCACCCCAGACCTGCCGGTCTACCTATTGCATGCAGCTAAGGTGTGGGTTTGTCAGACCTCTATATACAACTATCACGCTCTCCCTCCAGGAGACTCTGGTTACAATGCAGGACTTATTGGTAAAGTGAAGGGAATGTCTCACAAAAGTCATTAACGAATTTACGTGTAATGTAATGAAAATCCCGTTTGTATAAATGTACCCTTTTTGTAATGAGTGGGTTATGTAATGTATCATAAACTATACCTATTATAGTTTATCAAAACATGGGTAGTAGTAGTAGTATACATAAACTATATTTAACATAGTTTATTCAAATGTTTGTATGTAATGGATGTATTTTGATTACAACAATTTGTTATTCTTTATGTTCTATATATATATATATATATATATATATATATATATATATATATATATATATATATATATATATATATAATTGCAATATATGACATTTTGTCCTAGTATATAGACATGCATCAGTTGACAAATGGATATATATATATATATATATATATATATATATATCCATTTGTCAATTGATGCATGTCTATATACTAGGACAAAATGTCATATATTGCAATAACATATAATCACATAAAGATATACACCTTTCTCAACATGTTACAAGGTGAAGTGAAATTGATAGCATTTTTCTGATGATAACATTTTCTATTACTGTCCTTAGAAAATTTGAAGAAAAATCATCAAAGGTCCAAAAATGAATCCGTAAACTCTGAGAGTTTGGAAAATGAGTCTGTCTTGTTCATAAATTTCCTCATGATTTTTAGTGATCTCCAACATGTGTGAAAAAGTCCATAATCACAGACTGGTCCGGATTTGCTCATGAAATGTTAGACAGTTTTGTAAAAATCACCATAATTTGTAGGAAAATCGTATGGAGGTGTGCAAGTAGCCATTTTAAAGCTGAGAACTTGAACTACTTGCACCTAGTACAGTCTTGAAAACTAAAATGTTTAAGTTGACCAAAACAGTCCGTGAATGGAGTCCAACTTTTCTGATGAAAGCTGTTAGAAGAATTTAGTTGTGTTCTTGGTGTCTTAACTTGTATTCCCCCCCCCCCCCCCTTAAAACTTAAGAAAACGTGAAAAGATAGGGGTATGAACTCACCTTATGTGTTCTTAGTGGACGGATGTTGAAGAAAATAAGTGTTCAACTTAAGAACACTTAGAAGATGCCTTGAAGAATCGAGAACCTAACATGAAGGTGACGATGTTTGTGTAAGATTTCTATGATTTTGAGTAGAAGGATGTGTAATACTCATAAGAAAGATGATGATACTTACCAAATGAAGGAGAAAATCCTTGGAGTATGCCTTGAAGTTATCGAAATTGAGAGAGAAGGATGAGAGAGTTTGGAGGGTGTTTCTTGGTGTAAAATGAGAGAATGAATGAAGTGCTAGGAGAGAGGGTGGATTTTCTAGCCCTAAGAATGTGGGAAATGGCTGGAAATGATGAGAAAGTACATTGACATGACCTAGGTATGGTGGGAGGAGTGTGGCTGGTCATGGGGTGGGTATGGGTGGTTGCTTGTGTCATAAACTAAAGAAAAGTCAACACTCCACCTCTTGTACTTCACCCACTCTTCTTGGATAAGATTTACCCCAAAAAACGTGGTTTATTAATAAATATAGGGCCTTATATGTTAAAATAAAGTTTTGGGTGAATGTCGCATTAAAATGATGAAAAACGGGCTTAAAATGAAGTCGTAGTCGAAAATCGGGAAAAATTGGGCTTCCTGCGAGATCTCTCGGTCCTGGCCGAGGTTCGGTCCCTTCTGGTCATGCACCGAAGGCGAGATGGAGCGAAGGTTTGAGTGTTCGGCCCGAAGGTGGCTTTGGTTCTTCATGCGAGGTTTGGGCCCGAAGGCTTCGGGTTCGGACATGGGGTTTCGCTTCTTAGCAGTTCGATCCTTAAGGGGACTTTCGGCTCTAAGAGGGTTCGACCCTATAGAGTAGGTTTCGGGCCCTTAAGCCTATTTTACTCATTTTTACCCTGTTTCAAGCCATTTTGTCCCGGTTAAGGGCCGGGATGGCCCAAATGATTATGAAAAGTTACGGGAACTTTTGAGAGAGATTTGGGAGAGATTTCGAATAGAGAGAGAAAGAGTGAAAGAGATTTAGAGAGGTTCCATTTATGACCTTTTTGAGCATCCGGCTTCGCAACGCAAGGTCCGTAAACTCCGTTAAGCCATGTTTTAGTGTCCTACACACCCTCGATAAGTGTGCAATAGTGTTTTATCTCTTTGGTTCATTGTTTATGTCACACCCCAAAACCAAGAACGGCGGAAACGTTGAGGGGTGGAGGACGTCATGTGAAGTATCATAACAATGTAAAGTAGTAAACAAGCAACAACATCATCCATTGCATTAAAAGTAAAGTTTGAATACATGTGTTCTTTCATTGTAATAAGACATCAAAATATGTAACCAAAATAAAAGACGAGTCTTGTCTGTGCTCCGTCTTCTCAAAACCTAGCTATCGTACCTGTCTAACTGATGACCTGAGAATACAAGTTATTTTGAAAGAGAGTATCAGCATAAAGCTGGTGAATTCATAAGTATTAATGTGTCTTTGATTTGTAAAACTGTAAAGTAATTGTGACATCCCAAAAATCTCGGCCAGAAAAGACCAATTTTCATTTATGCTTTTAAATAATTTCAGAGTAAATCCTTTTGATTTGAAAGAGTTGCGGAATTTGTTCCCCAAAACAAAACATGATAAAACAATTTTTACCAAAGCATTTCATAAAAGAAATGTATTTTCATTATATAATCAAAACTCGGGGTGTCATGTTCCGATACAGACCAATAAGCATAAACGATAACATTACAAGTCATTCAACAAACATATACATATACAGACTTGTAAACAAAACAACTTGATGGTTCATCCATCTTATGCCCTCGCGCCACTTCCTGTAATACAAATAAAACTGAGTGGGTCAGGCTTGGGAGCCTGGTGAGCATATAGGGTTTTCAACCCACAATAAATAATTATATTTAATTTCCACCAACCAACAATAACCCAATTACCCATTCCCGTTATTCTCACTTTATGTCCCTAAGACAACTATCATAAGGGACCTAGTCTAAGAATATTTCATCGGGGCGACAACACATGCTTTGGGGTTCCTCAGCAATATAAGTCAAATAAGGCAACCATGAGGGGGATGGAGTACAGCGAATGAACACCCAAGTTCATTAACACCTACAGGTGGCAAACCTGCTAATGTTTCCACAAGACTATCTAGAAAAGTCCGTGGTCGTCATCTAAACTCTGCTAGATGACTAAATCAAACAACAATGAGGCCTCTCATCTGTTTATTACACACCAACTATCTACCCATGTTCTACCCAACATATTAGTAGATAAAAATATACATTTTTATACATAGTTTAAAAACCTGTATAGCATGCTTTAATCAATACATATTCCACATAATAGATGAGGCACACACACACATAACACGTATTTCATAGAGAATAAATCAAATCTATGAGATAGAAGAAAGTGAATACACATTCACACATATAAACAACAATATACTTAATACACTCAAACCATACTTGTATTATTATCATGTTTATGAAAGGTAGTATACACTCACTTGATCAGAAGATGATCGGACAACACTACGACTGGCAGAAGTAGTAATCCTCAGCAGATCTGGAAGATCTTCAAAAAAATCGAACTTCTCGCGGGCAGAGCTTGGGCTAGGGAACCGCACTTCTCGGGATCTTCGGGATCTCGGGACTTGCTTCGGGGCTCGAGAATATTACCGGGGCTTCGGGGTATTTCTGGCACACAAATCGATGCAAAACGGGAAAGAGAAGAGAGAAAAGAGCAAAAGAACTCGGCTGCCCTCGCATCCTATTTATAGGAGGCTGGAGCCTCGGAGTACGCGGGGCGTACAGGTCCGAAATCGTCACTGCTTACGTATCCGAAGTGCTCGAGTGCGAGTGTCGACATTCCTCGGTGTACGCGGGGCGTACACGAGTACGCGGGGCGTAACTCGGATCAGATCGGTGACTCCTTCGGATAATCATCCGAATTAAAGATTAAATTTAAATACAAATTATTTAATAAACTTCGGAAATCCATATCTTCTTCATACGAAATCCGTTTTCGACGTTCTTTATATCCACGCGAAGGTGAGACTACGCTCTACAACTTTCGTTTAGACTCCTTCGTCTAATTTTAACTTTATTTTTATTATTTATTTTTAATAGGCCGGGACAGAAAAACTTCGTTATAAATTCATAACTTCTTCGTTTGACGTCCGTTCTCGCCTAACTTTTTATCGCTTCGATACCAACAACGAGACCTTCGATCCCCGTTTAGATTGCTTCGGCTAAAAACCCCTCGATCTCAAATCGAGTAAAACAGGCTACACATCGCTAAGTCGAAACTTCAATAAATCATAACTTTCGCATACGAAGTCAGATCTGGACGTTCTATATATATTCGGAAACCTCGTTTCAACTACTACAACATTAACCAAAGATATCAAGTTTATTTTACACTTAAATTTTGACGCTTATTTTTATTCTTAATTAATCAAACCACATAATTAAGAAATTAAGCACAAATCACATAATACTCAAATAATACACTCTTATTATTTCAAAACGGGTTACAAAGGTTAACCTAGACTATTACATTGCTAAAAATGGCAAGCCCGGAAACACAGGCGTTACAATTCTCTCCACCTTAGAATGATTCCGTCCCCGGAATCATATATCAACAAACAAATGCGGATAGCGACTCAACATGTCACTCTCCGTCTCCCAGGTGAGATTCGGCCATTCGTGTGTTTCCATCGGACAAGCACTAACCCAACCATTTTGCGTCGCAACTTCTTAGTCTTTTGGTCTATAATTGCCTCTGGTTCTTCAATCAACCTTTTGTTCTCATCAATTCTGAATTCAGAAATTGGAATTATGTCAGGAACTTCTCCCGTGAACTTCCTCAAATACCACACATGAAAAGTGTTGTGAATTCCATTCAGTTCTTCTGGTAGTTCAAGCTTGTAAGCTTGGTTCCCAATCCTATGAAGAACTTTAAACGGTCCAATAAACCTTGGAATTAACTTTCCCCTTTTACCAAATCTTATAAGTCCCTTCCACGGCGAGAATTTAAGCAAAACCGAATCTCCAATTTCAAAAGTCATCGGTCTTCGCTTCTTGTCAGCATAGCTCTTTTGACGATCCTGAGCTGCTAACATTCTTTCCCTAATTATTTTCAACTTTTCAGCAGTTTGATGAACCATCTCCGGTCCCATAAACTGTTTTTCCCCAGCCTCAAGCCAATAAGACGGCGTACGACACTTCTGTCCATACAAAGCTTGATAAGGTGCCATCTTAATGCTTGAGTGGAAACTATTATTGTAGGAAAATTCTACCAATGGTAAATGTTCATCCCAATTACCTAGGAATTCCAAGGTATATGCTCTCAGCATATCTTCAAGTGTTTGTATTGATCTTTCACTCTGACCATTAGTCTGCGGATGGTAAGCTGTACTTAAACACAACTTGGTACCCAATTCCTCTTGTAGACTTTTCCAAAACCTCGAGGTGAAACGGCTATCACGATCCGATACAATCGTTAACGGAACACCGTGAAGCCTCACTATTTCCTTCACGTAAGAATTCGCAAGCTTATCCATAGACCATTTCTCCTTGGCTGCTATGAAATGCGCACTCTTAGTGAATCGATCAACGACCACCCAAATCATGTCGTGACCATTCTTTGTTCTGGGTAGTTTAGTGACAAAATCCATCGCAATGTCTTCCCACTTACCCATAGGCACAGGCAATGGTTCTAAACTCCCGTACGGTTTCTGATGTTGTGTCTTGACTCTCGCACAAGTCACACACTCAGCCACATACTTTGCAACATCAAGCTTCATCGTTGGCCACCAGTAGTAGGGTTTCAGGTCCCTATACATTTTAGTGCTACCGAGATGAATCGAGTACATGGTCTTGTGAGCTTCTTCCACCAGAAGATCTCTGACTCCTCCTGTCTTAGGTATCCAAATCCGATCTTGGAACACCTTCAGTCCATGACTGTTTACACCGAACACCAACGTTTTGCCCAAACGTTCCTCCTTTCGGTCATTCTTTTCAGAAGCTTCGCTTTGAGCTTTCTTTATACTTTTCATAATGGTCGAGACAACTTCAATTCTCAATGCTCTTGGCCTTTTCCTTTCAAGATTGACTTTTCGACTGAGAGCATCAGCAACAACATTAGCTTTACCGGGGTGGTAAAGTATCTCACAGTCGTAGTTCTTGAGTAATTCTAGCCAGCGTCGTTGTCTCATATTCAATTCTTTCTGACTAAAGAGATATTGGAGACTCTTATGATCAGTGAAATTTTTGCACTTTGTGCCATAGAGGTAATGCCTCCATATTTTCAGAGCGAAAACTACCGCTGCCAACTCCAAATCATGAGTCGGGTAATTCTTTTCATGCTCCTTCAACTGTCGAGACGCATATGCTATCACCTGTTCTCTTTGGGTCAAAACACAACCCAATCCAACCCCAGACGCATCGCTATAAACAACGAAGTCTTCAACTCCATCGGGTATAGAAAGTATCGGTGCCTCGCATAGCTTCTTCTTTAGCTTCTCGAATGCTTCTTTATGCTTATCACTCCAAGCATAAGTAGCTCCTTTGTGGGTCAAAGCTATTAATGGAGTAGCGATCGAAGAAAAACCTTGGATAAACCTTCGGTAATATCCAGCTAATCCTAAAAAGCTTCGGATCTCCGTGGGACTTTTCGGTTGTTCCCACTTCATCACAGCTTCAATCTTTGCTGGATCAACCATTATCCCTTCTTGTTTGACCACGTGACCCAAGAATTGGACTTCACGAATCCAAAAATCACATTTGGAGAACTTTGCATACAGCTTCTCCTGCTTCAAAACTTCTAACACTTCTCGCAAGTGTCTGCCATGCTCCTCCTGGCTTTTCGAGTAAATCAGAATGTCGTCTATGAACACTATCACGGATTTATCAAGGAAAGGATTACAAACCCTATTCATTAAATCCATAAATGCTGCTGGAGCATTGGTTAGTCCAAACGACATAACCAAGAACTCGTAGTGTCCATATCTAGTTCTGAATGCAGTCTTCTCGATATCTTGCTCTCTTACTTTTAGCTGATGATATCCTGACCTAAGATCGATCTTCGAGAAATAGCTCAAACCTTGCAATTGATCAAATAGGTCATCAATCCTCGGCAACGGATATCTATTCTTTATTGTTGTCTTGTTCAGCTCTCTGTAATCAATGCACATTCTCATACTTCCATCTTTCTTCTTCACAAATAACACCGGAGCTCCCCAGGGTGATGAACTAGGTCTAATGAAACCTTTGTCCAATAACTCCTGAAGTTGCATCATTAGCTCCTTCATCTCCGTCGGTGCTAATCGGTAAGGTGCTTTTGCTATTGGCGTGGTTCCTGGTAAAAGTCAATTCTGAACTCCACTTGTCTATCAGGTGGTAATCCAGGAAGATCTTCGGGAAATACTTCCAGATACTCACACACCACTAGAATACTCTGCATCACCTTCTTTTCCTTCTTAGCATCGATCACGAATGCTAAATATGATGTACATCCCTTGGTCAAACACTTTCTGGCTTTCATTAGGGAAATGATCTCAGAATTTACTCGTCGTTTGTCCCCGTACACCATAAATGAATTGTTCCCAGGGGGTTTACTTTAACTATCTTCTTCTTGCACAATATTTCGGCATCATTGGCACTAAGCCAATCCATTCCCAGAACGATGTCGAAACCATTAAGTTCGATAGGCAATAATTCCTCGTGAAACTTATTCCCATTAAGGTCGATTAAGACGTCTTTCATACGATGGCTAACAGGTACAAATTTGCCACTAGCAACTTAGACTAATAAAGCATTATCTAGTCTATCAACAGGCAAAGCTAGCTTTCTACCAAAATCATGCGAAATAAAGGAGTAGTTGGCTCCAGAATCAAACAAAATTTGAGCAGGTAATTCATTTACGAGAAAGGTACCTGAAGCGACATCAGCTTCATCTTTCGCAGCCTCAAGTGTCATCTGGAAGGCTCTCGCCTTCGGCTTTGGTGGAATGTTGGGCCTAGCTGCCTCCTTCTTCTTCAGACAGTCTTTCAAAATATGCCCCTCTTCATTACAACCAAAACACATCCTTTTGTTATTCGGACACTCATTGGAAAAATGTACAACCTTCCCACACTTGTAGCAGGTTACATCCTCGCTACATTTCCCAAAGTGCTTTTTCTTACACTTATCACACCACTTCTCTTCGCCTCCTTTTCCTCCAAACTTTTTCGAATCATATTTCAAAAATTTCCCCTTCTTACCGGAACCAGATGTTCCCTCAAACTTTCTCTTCTCACCAACCTCAACCTTGACGGTGGTTCTCCCCTTAATCATGTTCTCAACAGACTTGGCAGCCCAGATAGCTGCCTCTAGAGTATGTGCCTGACGTACTGGCACCTTGTACTCCCATGGGAGTCCCTTCGCATACCGGTCCACCTTTGTCAGCTCATTTGGAACGATACGCAAGGCAAACTCCATCTTATCGGTGAAGTTATTGGTGTATTCATCAACTAACATGATGCCCTTCGTCAATGCCAAAATCTTATTCTCCAACTTCAACAAATTTTGGGCTGAACAGAACTTGCGTTTGAACTGCACCAAGAATTCTGCCCATGTCAATTGCAGTGGCTCATTAGGGCTTAAAGTCTTCCCTAGAGTGTTCCACTAACAAACGGCTCCACCTCAAAATTGACGCACTGCATAGATAGTCTGCAACTTGCCTCTGCAGCCACAAGTCATGAAAGCTAACTCCATTCGGAGATCCAATCCATAACTCCAATCGGATCCTCCTTTCCATTGAAGGTCGATGGTTTGCAAGTTAGAAAGTCCTTGTACTTGCATCCTATTCCATCATTCCTTCCATCATGGTTGTTTTGCCTAACTATCGGTGGGTTGGCTTGACCAATAGACCCACTGAAGTTTCCACCTTCTGAGTGCCCTTCATTTAATTCAGGCTCTTCCACATGAATTGACAGTTCTTCACGATGCTGTTGAAGCAACCGCCTAGTTTCATCCATCTGACGATCCAACATTGTTTGAATCATCATTTGCACACCAGCTTTGGTTATTGGCTCAGGTGCTGCTGCTACGACAGGTATTTGCTCAATTACTGGTGGTTGATTCCTGTTTTCATCAGCATTTCCAACTCCACTTCTTGTTCTCACCATTTTTGATCTACACACCGAATAAGGTGAAATTAGATCCTTATTCACGATAGATATTCAAATCATCCTTATCACTCCGAAACGTTTACATGCTAGTTCTAATATCGTAGACGTACGCTTAGAATCCTACACACATAAGGTTTCTAGATCCGGTCGGCAACAGACCATAGATCCGAACAAATAATATCATATATGGCAACATATAACATTTAGCACATAAAGCATTTTAGGCAACTTTCCTAAAATAAACTAGTGCTCGTGTCTAAAATACCACAGACACTCATCTCAAAATTTCACTTAGCATTCTAAGTTTAAGTCTAGAAATCCTACAAATTCCTAGTTCGCTTAAACTAATGCTTTGATACCAACTGTGACATCCCCAAAATCTCGACCAGAAAAGACCAATTTTCATTTATGCTTTTAAATAATTTCAGAGTAAATCCTTTTGATTTGAAAGAGTTGCGGAATTTGTTCCCAAAAACAAAACATGATAAAACAATTTTTACCAAAGCATTTCATAAAAGAAATGTATTTTCATTATATAATCAAAACTCGGGGTGTCATGTTCCGATACAGACCAATAAGCATAAACGATAACATTACAAGTCATTCAACAAACATATACATATACAGACTTCTAAACAAAACAACTTGATGGTTCATCCATCTTATGCCCTCGCGCCACTTCCTGTAATACAAATAAAACTGAGTGGGTCAGGCTTGGGAGCCTGGTGAGCATATAGGGTTTTCAACCCACAATAAATAATTATATTTAATTTCCACCAACCAACAATAACCCAATTACCCATTCCCATTATTCTCACTTTATGTCCCTAAGACAACTATCATAAGGGACCTAGTCTAAGAATATTTCATCGGGGCGACAACACATGCTTCGGGGTTCCTCAGCAATATAAGTCAAATAAGGCAACCATGAGGGGGATGGAGTACATCGAATGAACACCCAAGTTCATTAACACCTACAGGTGGCGAACCTGCTAATGTTTCCACAAGACTATCTAGAAAAGTCCGTGGTCGTCATCTAAACTCCGCTAGATGACTAAATCAAACAACAATGAGGCCTCTCATCTGTTTATTACACACCAACTATCTACCCATGTTCTACCCAACATATTAGTAGATAAAAATATACATTTTTATACATAGTTTAAAAACCTGTATAGCATGCTTTAATCAATACATATTCCACATAATAGATGAGGCACACACACACACATAACACGTATTTCATAGAGAATAAATCAAATCTATGAGATAGAAGAAAGTGAATACACATTCACACATATAAACAACAATATACTTAATACACTCAAACCATACTTGTATTATTATCGTGTTTATGAAAGGTAGTATACAATCACTTGATCAGAAGATGATCGGACAGCACTACGACTGGCAGAAGTAGTAATCCTCAGCAGATCTGGAAGATCTTCACAAAAATCGAACTTCTCGCGGGCAGAGCTTCGGCTCGGGAACCGCACTTCTCGGGATCTTCAGGATCTCAGGACTTGCTTCGGGCTCGAGAATAATATCGGGGCTTCGGGGTATTTCTGGCATGCAAATCGATGCAAAACGGGAGAGAGAAGAGAGAAAGGAGCAAAAGAACTCGGCTGCCCTCGCATCCTATTTATAGGAGGCTGGAGCCTCGGAGTACGCGGGGCGTACAGGTCCGAAATCGTCACTGCTTACGTATCCGAAGTGCTCGAGTGCGAGTGTCGACATTCCTCGGTGTACGCGGGGCGTAACTCGGATCAGATCGGTGACTCCTTCGGATAATCATCCGAATCAAAGATTAAATTTAAATACAAATTATTTAATAAACTTCGGAAATCCATATCTTCTTCATACGAACTCCGTTTTCGACGTTCTTTATATCCACGCAAAGGTGAGACTACGCTCTACAACTTTCGTTTAGACTCCTTCGGCTAATTTTAACTTTATTTTTATTATTTATTTTTAATAGGCCGGGACAGAAAAACTTCGTTATAAATTCATAACTTCTTTGTTTGACGTCCGTTCTCGCCTAACTTTTTATCGCTTCGATACCAACAACAAGACCTTCGATCCTCGTTTAGATTGCTTCGGCTAAAAACCCCTCGATCTCAAATCGAGTAAAACAGGCTACACATCGCTAAGTCGAAACTTCAATAAATCATAACTTTCGCATACGAAGTCAGATTTGGATGTTCTATATATATTCGGAAACCTCGTTTCAACTACTACAACATTAACCAAAGATATCAAGTTTATTTTACACTTAAATTTTGACGCTTATTTTTATTCTTAATTAATCAAACCACATAATTAAGCAATTAAGCACAAATCACATAATACTCAAATAATACACTCTTATTATTTCAAAACGGGTTACAAAGGTTAACCTAGACTATTACATTGCTAAAAATGGCAAGCCCGGAAACACAGGCGTTACAGTAATGACTTGGAAACCTTTGGAAAAAGACTGTATAAGTGTGAATTGTTTGAAAGTAGTTGAAAACGTTTGAATATTCTAGCAAATCCCTATGATTTCTATTAGTATAACGAGTAGCCTTCTACCAAGACCTAATTGTTTTGAAGTTAGTCTTCTACCAAGACTCGTGTGTTTTGTAAGTAGTCTTCTACCAAGACTCGTGTGTTTTGTAAGTAGTCTTCTACCAAGACTCGTGTGTTTTACTATAACAAAGATGGTTTTCCTTCTTTGTTGACTATTACTAACAGTACTTAGTCTAACTCATCGTTTATGTGAATGTATCAAAAAATAAGGTAATAGGAAAAATATAACCATGTAAGTGTTATCCTTTTGTATGAGGATTAACACGATATCGCGAATAGCGACATGTATAACCTTTGAACATCCGTAGATTGTTTAATTTTCCTCTGTAGCTACAGCGGGTTTAAGGAAGGGTTAGTCCCGTAAAGGTACTCCTAGTATAAGTGTTAACCGTAGGCATCCATAGATGGTCATTTACCTCTGTAGCGAACAGTAGGCCAAAGGAATGGTTAGTCCCGTAAAGGTACCCCTAATATAAGTAATAACCGTAGGCATTCATAGATGTTCATCTACCACTGTTGCTAACAGGTGGGTTTCAGAATGGTTAGTCCCGTCTAGATATCTCGTTGAACTGGGATAGGCAGGACAATCTACACATAATGTACTAGTAAATCATCCTAGTGAATCTAGGTACAAGTATCCATGTAAGTGTATACAGGTAAATGTATCTATGTAAAGGTATTCATGTAAGCGTATCTATGTAGACGTATTCATGTAACATGTAATGTATAGTATAGACTCATGATTGAACTAACTCTGGTGTAATTCCTTGTAATAGGAATATTGTTTTGTATCTCCTAACTGTACCTATAATAGTTAACAGGAAGGTAATTGATTGTCTAAACAGGTTTATACACCCTTGCTACACAAGAGTGTGGGAAACTGAATGAACGATGAAAATTATAACATCAATACATATATAAGAACATAAGTATATAGATATAGTTTGGTTCAATAAGGTAAAAATGGTTTTGTAAGACATCTAAGAGTTTTGAACAATAATTAACAATGACTTGATGTCATTTTAATAAACATTTCAAACGTAATACTTTTGCTATCAAGGTATTTTTAAGATATAAAACCATTTCATGCATCACATTTTGTAGTATGTGAAATCTGCTAAATGAAAACACAGTTATAAATACATATGATTGATTTAATAACATGTTGTTTTCTACTTGTATTCCCCCCCCCCATTAAAGCATTTAAAATCATTTAAAACATTGATTGAGGGGTATGAACTCACCTGCTGTGAGTGGTTCTAATGGGTATGCGTGTAAGGATGAGAAGTTCCACGAATGAAGTCCCGAGACACAATAAGTCCTAAATGACATATAAGGACACATATTGACATGAATATAGTGTTTATAACATCTATATGAAAGGAAACACCATTCGGGGCTAGGAAACACCTTGACCAAGTGTTGGAATCACATGTGATTCAACATAGGAAAGTATAAAGGCACTCACATGAGTTTACTACCATGAGTTCATGGCTCAAGGGATTTTACGGCCATAAACTCATGGCTACTCATGTGGGAATGCAAGTTTGAAGGCTAGGGAATGATTTAGGGACATTAGCTCTAACCTAGGATGAAAAAGACCACCTTCTTTGGAGTTTTTGAGGAGTTCACGGCCCTAATGAGTTTACTGCCGTAAACTCATGGCCATTTATGTTTATGAGGGTCCTAAAGGTCATAAGGAAGCATTCTAAATTCAAGCCTAAGCCTTAGGAAGAGTTTGTGGCATCAAAACACCCATAACTTGAGTTTACGGCCCATGGACCATTTGGTCATGTGTTTGCGGCCGTGAACACCTATGGGTGTTGGTATTTTGATTGTTATGGATCCTAGACACATCAAGGTAAAGTGCTATACTATTCTCTTGGCTTAATGAAGGCATTTAGGGGATTGTGGCAACTTAAAATGGAGTTCACGGCCCAAGAACATCCTTGGCCGTGAACTCACTTTTAGCCCTTGATTCTTAATGTTTTTGATGTCTAAACAAGCCATGGGTAGTCTCTAGGTTCATTTCCAAAGTTTGGAGGGACGTTGGGCACACTTTGGCCCTAAATTTAGTGTTCACAGTCCAAGAAGATCTTGGGCCGTGAACACCATTTCCTTGGTGTTTTGAGGTTGTTTTCTAGCCCTAACTCATTAGGGTACAAGTCCAAACTAGTTTCATTGCTTAAGGAAGGGACTAGGCACCATTTGAGCCTTATAAAAGAGTTTACTCCCCAAGGTGTTCTTGGGCGGTAAACTCTCAAATCTTGCTGTTTTGATATGATTTTGATGTTATTAAGCACAATCTAAGCTATATAATACAACTAGATAGAAGTACTCACATTCTGGGACGAAAGTCCGAAGATCCGTGAGAGAGAATTCGACTTTTCTCTAGTTGGAAATGTAACTAATGAATAAATATGGTTCAGAATCCTATATATAGTCCTGGGATTTTTGGTAGAAAATATTTTATTCACGAAATGAACTCTAATATCATAGAGTTTTGGAATAACAAAGTTGCACAAAACCCTAGTGCATCCACTCTCCTGATATCTCCTTAAGTGTAAATCCTGAAATACTCAAACCTATACCCAAAAGTCTGGAAATTCACTGTAATTGTTCTAACTTCTATTGACTTGATATGGTTTGTTCATAATGGAAATTTCGGGTTGTCACAGTTTAGCACTATCAAGGCTAAGGAAAATTAAACACACGAATTTTCCAAATGATGTTTTCTCATTAAAATAGCGAGTTGTACATTAATTACATAACGTAAACCCTAATATAAAAGGGTTAATTGAGTCGTCCGGTTTGACTCGTTGACTTTGTTTGACTTTGACTTGACCTGAAATTGGATATTGTCACATCATCCCCCCATTAGAGGGAATTTCGTCCTGAAGTTTACCTTCTAATTGGGACTTCAAGAGTTTGGGAAAAGATGCGGGTATTTTTGTTTCATTTGATCTTCGCGTTCCCAAGTGAACTCGGGTCCTTGTTTAGCGTTCCAACGAACCTTCACTATGGGAATACGACTTTGTTTCATTCTTTTGACCTCCTGATCCATAATCTCAACTGGTTCTTCCATGAAATGGAGACTCTCATTAACTTCAATTTCGTCGAGGGGTATCACGAGAGTCTCGTCGGATAGACACTTTTTCAACTTTGATACGTGGAAGGTAGGGTGTACGTTATTACGTTCTTGTGGTAGTCGGAGTTTGTACGCCACGGGAACAATCTTGGAAAGGATTTCAAACGGTCCGATGTACATGTTGGATTAGTGTCTAAGTCCATAACTATTTTGGCATGTACTTGACCCGATGGTGCATGGTCCTTTTGGGTTGCCTTCACCAAAGCAACTTGATAGGATGAATTATGGAGAGAAAGGATTAAATATGATTTATTAATATATTATGAGAATAATATATTAAAGGAGAAATCATATTGTTTAATTAATATTAGTCAAGAATTAATAAGAATTAAGTTTGTGGCTCAAAGAGATTAATTAAACTTAAGGGACTGGAATTGTAATTATAAGATAATTGCAATTGGGCTATGGATTACCTTATAATATAAGGTTGGACGAATTCTATGGGGAAACCCATTAGAAGTCGTCCAAGACTTATTAAAAAGGGGTTCATGGGTTGCTTAGGGCCTAAGCATCCAAATTAGGGTTTCCTTGTTAGATAACCCTAATAGCCTCACTATTTAAAGAACCCTTAAGCCCCAAAAACGTGGTGAACTTGTTCTCTAGGGTTTCCACACGTTTTGGGCAGCCTCCTTCTCTTCTCCTCTTCATCCTCTTGCTCTTGGTGCTTGTGAACCATTAGAGGAGTGACATTTGTGACTCTAAGCTTTCTAAAGTCATTACAAGGAGGATTTGAGATTGTTATTACTACATAACAATCAAGGTATGATCTAAACCCTAATTCATATGTTATATTGATTATCATATATTAGATCTAGGGTTTATAGTCGTGGATGAATTGCATGTACAATAGAGAAACCTAGATCCAAGCATTAGGGTTTGTATGAGCACATAAGATGTTGTTATAGCTAAAACCCATCAGTGGTATCAGAGCCTTGATTGGTTTCTATTGTATTGATGCCTTGTTTGTTTGTTCAAGCTGTAAAATCGATTTTTTGGCCCCCTGTCTGATGAACTCGTCGAGTTCCAATGTGGACTCGGCAAGTAGCTCCAACTCGGCGAGTCCATAGAGGAACTCGGCGAGTTCGAGCGTCAGAAGGAGGTAGTTTCGGGATTTTTACATATTTTGACTTAGGATAATTGCCATAATTGTTTAAAATTAATAAAATTCGAATTTTATTGATTCCTTATGATTATCCTTGTCAAAATAAAAGACTTTGGTCATCTACTTAGATAATTGTTACCTTATTTGTTAAATGTTAAATTATGGAAATTATTTGATCATTATCTTGCAAGAATTGAACTACATCTAATTAGATAACCACCAATTAATAGTTAATTGCCTTATTTGAATTATGTGATCTAGAATATTCTTGACAAAGTTTGGAAAAGTTTCAAAAGTAATCCCTTTAGGTTTTATAGTTTAAATTAGAACTTGAAAGTTTTGGTTTTGAAATTTAAATAAGTTAAACCCTAATGTTTTGAAATGTTTCAAAACTTGCCCTCAAGTTTTGGAATTTAAAAGTTGATTACAAGTTTAATTTAGAAATGTTAAATTCTAAAACCCTAGTATAGTTTTGAAAAGTTCAAATCACACCCTTATGGTTTTATTAATTAATTAAAGTGTATAATTAAAAGAGATTTAGTAAATCCATAAATTTTTGGTGTACAATTTAATTAAATTAAAAGTATAATTATTAAATTAGAACACCTAGTATTTTAAAAGTGTAAAATACACCCTATACTATATATAACATTAAAAGTCTAACATTATATATATGTATAAGTAAAAGTCAGTCTTACCGTTAGTAGGACTCATTCACGAAGCTGTTCTATAAGGGGTGTTTAAGGAAATTGCCTATAAAATGGCGATTGAATGGGTATCCACTCTTACCCACCGCACTCTTGACTAGTGGAGGGTCGTTAGCCGAACGGGTAGGATAGGACAGAAACCTTCCATTATAAGTATAATGAAGTATAAAAGTAACTAAATGCTTTCATAAAATTCCCAATCTTAGTTACTTTAGGCAAAAGTGAATTGATGCAATTCCATGAAATTACACTTTGTACCCTTGCAAAGACATTAGTGGAGCGTGTGTGGTTAACCGACATACTAAATGGTTCTAAGCAAAGGTAGCAAATGGTGACTCAATGTTTGTCATAGTTCGGTGGAGCGTGTGTGGTTAACCACCACATCGAATAGGTGACTGTAACATGTGGGGGCACCATGTAGATTTGCATGGTTATTCACACCCGCTTTGTGATCCTCGGCATCCCAGTCACAAACTGGAGGGGCATATCGAGATTTAAACATGCCATTGAAAAGGTTCAATAGATCTAGGAGTTTTCAATACATTTAAGACTTAATCTGTTTTTCATTTTTCATGGTGGAAAATTAGTGAATCGTCATTCACTTACCTTCAAATGTTCTGCAATCGGGGTTACAACATCCCTCTCCCGAGTTGTGGAATATTGTGTTGGGTCCTAGCCTTAATATCTCATTTGGGTGATTTATTAAGGACTCAATCGATCAACTAACTTGAATTTGTTTTCTCCCGTTTTGTAGATGCCAAAGTACGAAAACTATGGTCTTCCCAAATCCCATGGAACAAGCATTCCACATGAAGATGATATTCCACGATTCGATCGAGGAACAAGAAATCATGCTTCATTTCATCCACCTCCTCTCGTTGTTCTCCCTAACCCACAAGATCGAAGAATTGAAAGGTTCAATGTCACTAAAGCCCTATTGGAAATGAAACATGAAGATGGTAAACCCGTGTGTGCCCACGTTCTAGGAATGAAATCACACAGTGATAGGTTAATAATGTTGGGTGCGTCATTCCCGGATAAGTTGGTTGTGAACTGGGTTCTGCAGTCACTTCCCGAATCATATAATGAGTTCAAAAGAAAGTATTATATAATGGATTATGACGAAAAACTCATTGACCTAACTTACATGCTCATTGTTGTTGAATCAGAAATGATTTGGCAAATCAATGGAGCGTATTTGTTGGGAAAGTCAACCAACCATGCTTCCGAGGATGTTCTAGGAGAACCGACCTGCGTTTGCTGCCAAGAGAAAGGGCGTTGGATACAAGTCTGCCCTAAGAGCCTGAAGAGTCCAGAAGATGGGAGAGTCAAAGAGTATGGTTGTGCTTCAAGTAAAATCCACTATCTAACTCCATTAAGTTCTTATTCGTTGATTCTTAATACATGATGTGATAAGATTGCATTTGAATGTTTTGCAGAATCAGTGAAAAGAGAGGAAACTTGATGGAAAAGCAAAATGAGTCTAATCACAAAGAAATGAATCTCGATCGCATGGATTTGAAGATTAGATTTTGAGCTTAGAAAGTTATGATAGAGTTGTTAGGAATTTTTCTTTTGACTACATAGTTTTCAGTTGATTTTGCATTGTAAGGACAAATGTTTTCCGCTGCTTTTATGAATAAAATAAATTTTGATTTGACTCATTTATTTATTTATTTCCTTGCAATGAAATCGTTATGAAAAATTGATGTTTGCATATTTCTACAACGAATGGATGTGATTCTTAATTATGATAATTGTGGAAATGTCAAGAATTTACCAAATAGGGAAAGTTTCTCATCGCCCAAGTTTCAGTTGGACAGAAATTTGGAATCACGCAACTTGGTTGCATGATGAATGAGAAATTTCATATTTGGAAATTAGACTAATTCGCTGACAAAGTGTCAAGTGAAGGACTAGGAGATCGAGTACACAAAGTTGAGTGTTGATCAAGTCCACCGCAAGAGTAACAAAGATATCCGTCATGATTTACTAAAGGTTTAGTAAATATAATTATACTTATAAGATTAAGTGTAATTATGAATTGATTGAAAAGGTTTAAATCAATAGTAGAACGACTAAGAAGAATCAAGTAGGCAGAAAGATAAAAGTTTCTCTATTCTAAGAAGAAGGGAGAGTACCTTTTATTATGATAGGTCTTAATGATTAAGAACCATATCTCAATTAATCCTCTAAGTAAATCTTAGTACAATTGTATGTCTAAAAAGAGGAATTAAGAATTGAAGAAATGGTTAAATCAAGAAGTCAATCATACTTCGTTCCAAAACAAGTCTTAGAGTTAAGATTGTGACATTGAGTGACAAGTCTTAAGAAGGTTCATAACATTCATCAAATGTAGAATTTGGAAAAAGATTTTCTTATTCTTGCACATTTGGAATTGGTAAGTTGTGATGTCTTGGATAAGACAAAGACCAACTAGGACCAATTTTATATGGTGTTTTGTCTTGATAAAAACTACACTAACTCTTGAATATTCGTTTGTCAAGAAATGTTTATTGACAAAAGAATCTTAAATGTCAAGGAGTCAGTGGGAGTCTTAATGATCTTGAAAAGTTTCAATAACTAATCAAGAATAAACCTTATCGATCATCACTAGCACACGAGTTGAGGTTTACAACCTATCGTGTTGACATTATCTTGTTTCTGTATCGTTCCAATTGAGTTAATTATGCATGTGAGCCCTATGAGTTCTCATTTGAATGCATAAAAGGCAAGCACCTTGATCAATGAAAAGTACATTGATAAGAAATGGTGAGTTGCTTAACTACTTGGAAGACATGGTGGGCAGCCGTGTTACCATAAGGCAAGAGATCAAGATCAGGAAAAAGTTCGGTCCATATGAGTTTGAATTTGTCATAAACTTTGGTTTTAACAAATTCACATGGATAGGAACTCATACACCACTAAAATCTGAGTGTCATAAGATTCCCTCCTTCATAAGAATGACTGTGAGGAAATGCTTTCACTAAGAGAGATTTTAAGAAGATAGTGATTGTGAAATTGTATTCTCGAATTCGATTATGGTTACGGTATCCCTTTCCATGATTCGAATTGTGAGATTTGGCAATTAGTCTTAATTGTTTAGACACACATATGAGCTATCTAAATGAAAGGTGTATAAGCTTAGATAAAGGATTATCAAAGCATTAGGTATTAGAAACATGAACTTAAGAAATTCAATAGGTATTGTTTTTCTGAAAGTTAAGCTGTTTCTGAATACATGTCAAAGCTAGTGGGAGCATAAGTGTTATGTTTATAATAATCATCATGATAGTGGAAGCATAAATGTTATGATTGTATGATTATTAAGGAAAGTATTGCAAGTTAGCAATATTAATTATAGAAAACAAGAGTCATACATTGCAAAGTTGTAAGGGTTGAATAGTTGTTTTGCTATAATTATGGGAGAGAATATTATGCTTCATTTCAAATCTAAAGGCTTAGGTTGTGGAATGTTAATAATTTTAGTCAAGAATACATAGTGAGTTCTTAAATTCCGATTATGATTACGACATTCCTCTTCATATTTCAAAATGTGAGAACGTAGCACATAAAATATTATGGGAGAAGATTGATAAAGTATTAAATCTTCATGTAAGACATTATGCATCGTGTCCCATACGCTTCGGGTATATGAATGATTGCAAATGCTATAATATTTGACCATTCTAAAATTTTCCAAATGTCCAACACATTTAGAGGGAAAAGGACAAGAATCGGTTTTGACTAAGATAATTAAACAACTATCACAGGACAATCCAGAGTTCACCGAGGATTGGTCGCTTGTGAGAAGTTGGAAGTATGATATTGGATGGACCATATCGACTTTATTATGAATAGATAAGATTCTATTAAGAATGAGTTGTCATATGGAAAATATGGAAATGTTTCCATATTGGGAGTAGGATATTGAGAATCAATGTCTAGATTAGAAACTTTTATGCAAAAAGGATGTTCAAAGGAATGTACTTTGAGTGAAAGACATCACATGGAATTGTCTTGTAACAATCTCTGATAAAGGACTTTGTAATTTCGTTGGCAATAGTCATTGTGACTTTTGTGCTATGACATTACGAAAGGATCATCGCATAAAATGTTAGAATCTAGCATATTCTATAAGTGGAAAGAATTTGATATTCTTTCACTTATGGAAAGGATTAGGAGTTGTGAAATGAGTATGATTGGAAATGTGTTCATTTGATCTATTTCACAAAGCAAGAACGGTATGTAAACATTGTGTGCATGCTAAGAGCATGGGACAAGTGTGGTAAGTAATTCAAGTAAGAAGTTGATTACCCGAAACGACAAATAGTGAGTAATCGATATGGTGATAAATAAAATGTGTTTTATTTATACTCAAAGGTTGAGGCCATATGGGATTAGTATTATTCTTGTTTTTCACTTTGCATGTTTTGACTTCCTGAATAATTTAATTAGTTAAGAATAGTCAAATTATTCGAACGGGCCACAGTCGTTCATATGTTGGAAGTAGGTATGAATGAAGACTGTCGTGAATTGGTGTGTGGATTGTATAAAGAGCATTAGACATAAGCAAATGGTTGCTGCAACGTTCATGAGTGCTTATGAATATGATTTGAGCATTGGATTAATCCCACGCTCACTTGGATCACTTCATGGATTTTATCACGAGTGATTGGTGAGACGATAATATCTTATATTCTTGAAACCGAGATGTATGAGTTGTATCTTGCGAGTCGGTTACACATTGATAATATGTAAACGCACCAGTAACTTGGTGTTATAAAACATATTGTTGTGTGTGATTTGGTGAGTGAGTGCAAGCGAGCATTGAGTCAAAGTTTATTCGTTCCTTTTATCCAAAGTAGGATAAAAGCGATATTTGTGGGCCCCTCGATGATTTAGTGATGGCATCTAAGCGCTTGGCCAAGCCGGGACTAAATTGATGTGTTCAATTGTAGTCTGTTGTCAGTCGTTATAAATCTGAATTCGGGAAACAACACATAGACAGAGAGAATGATTTAGATCCATGTCTCAGTCTATACGATATCTAGAATGGAGGAATATATGATCCCTTATCTAAAGGACACGCGTATCTGATAAGATCAGAGTTGACAGCGGCTTTAGAAAGCTACGATTGCAGATCAGGATCTAAAGTCATACGCGTAATAGTTATTAGACTTATCCAAGTGGGAGACTGTTGGATTAGTGTCTAAGTCCATACCTATTTTGGCATGTACTTGACCCGATGGTGCATGGTCCTTTTGGGTTGCCTTCACCAAAGCAACTTGATAGGATGAATTATGGAGAGAAAGGATTAAATATGATTTATTAATATATTATGAGAATAATATATTAAAGGAGAAATCATATTGTTTAATTAATATTAGTCAAGAATTAATAAGAATTAAGTTTGTGGCTAAAAGAGATTAATTAACCTTAAGGGACTGGAATTGTAATTATAAGATAATTGCAATTGGGCTATGGATTACCTTATAATATAAGGTTGGACGAATTCTATGGGGAAACCCATTAGAAGTCATCCAAGGCTTATTAAAAAGGGGTTCATGGGTTGCTTAGGGCCTAAGCATCCAAATTAGGGTTTCCTTGTTAGATAACCCTAATAGCCTCACTATTTAAAGAACCCTTAAGCCCCAAAAACGTGGTGAACTTGTTCTCTAGGGTTTCCACATGTTTTGGGCAGCCTCCTTCTCTTCTCCTCTTCATCCTCTTGCTCTTGGTGCTTGTGAACCATTAGAGGAGTGACATTTGTGACTCTAAGCTTTCTAAAGTCATTACAAGGAGGATTTGAGATTGTTTTTACTACATAACAATCAAGGTATGATCTAAACCCTAATTCATATGTTATATTGATTATCATATATTAGATCTAGGGTTTATAGTCTTGGGTGAATTACATGTACAATAGAGAAACCTAGATCCAAGCATTAGGGTTTGTATGAGCACATAGGATGTTGTTATAGCTAAAACCCATCAGTACCTTGGGTTTAGTTTCCTGTATTTACCAAAACGTATCATTCCTTTCCAAGGGGAAACTTTTAGTAGTACTCGATTATCGACCTAAAATTCCAAGGGTTTTTGTCGCTTATCCGCGTAACTCTTTTGTCGATCTCGGGATGCTTTCAGTCTTTCCCGAATTCGAACAATCTTTTATGTGGTCTCCCTTATGATTTTAGGACCAGTGAGGGTGCTGTTAGGGACTTGCCCCCTAGCTAGCTGTGTGTCCCCTACTTCTTCCCAATACAGGGGTGATTGGCACTTGCGACCATAAAGAGCTTCGAATGGGGCGACTTTGATGCTGGTGTGATAGTTGTTATTGTAGGAGAATTCGATAAGTGGTAAATGGGTATCCCATGCTTTACCAAAAGCTATCACACATGCTCTCAACATGTCTTCTAGCGTTCGTATGGTTCGCTCGCTCTGTCCATCGGTTTGTGGGTGATAAGTTGTACTCATGTCTAGCCTAGTTCCCAAGGATTTCTGAAGTGATTGCCAGAATCGCGAGGTAAATCGAGTATCCCGATCTGAGATAATGGACTTTGGTACCCCATGCAATCTCACAATTTCCTTGATGTACAGCTTTGTCAGTTTCTCCATCCTGTCGGTCTCTTTCATTGGTAGGAAGTGGGCTGACTTGGTCAGTCTGTCGACGATTACCCATATGGTATCAAATCCGCATGATGTTTTAGGCAGCTTGGTTATGAAGTCCATGGTTATTCGTTCCCACTTCCATTCCGGTATATCAGGATGTTGTTGTAGTCCTAAGGGTTTCTGGTATTCCACCTTGACCTTGGCTCAAGTCAGACACTTGCCCACATAAGTAGTAATCTCAGCTTTCATGTTCGGCCACCAGTATAACTTCTTGATAGATACATCTTATCTGAACCTGGATGGATGGAGTATCGAGTCTTGTGTGCTTCGTTCATGACAACATCTCGGAACCCACCAAACTTCGGTGTCCAGATCCGGTTCATGAGGTAACGAGCTCCATCTTCCTTAACTTCTAGGTTTTTATCCATCCATCTCAATGCCTTGTCACATTTTCTGGTTTCAAGGCTTCAAGTTGAGCTTCCTTGATTTGTGTGAATAGGTGCGAATGGATTGTCATTGTTAATGACTTCACCTGGCGACCCGAATATTCCTTTCTGCTTAAGGCATCGGCTACAACATTTGCCTTGCCCGGATGATAGCGAATTTTACACTCGTAGTCGTTCAACAACTCTACCCATCTTCTTTGCCGCATGTTGAGCTCTTTTTGATTGAGGATATGCCGAAGACTTTTGTGATCGATGAAGATAGTGCACATTGTGCCGTAGAGGTAGTGCCTCCAGATCTTAAGGGTGAACACTAATGCTCCCAGTTCAAGGTCGTGGGTAATATGATTAACCTCGTGTGTCTTAATTTTCCTTGACGCGTAAGTGATGACCTTCCCTCTTTGCATGAGCATACATCCGAGACCTTGATTTGAAGCATCGCAATATACCACAAAGTCATCGGTTCCTTCTGGAAGAGACAATACCGATGCGCTGCATATGACTTGTTTTACCGTTTGGAAGGCGACTTCTTGTTTATCTCCCCACTTAAACATCACACCTTTTTGAGTCAAGGTGGTGAGTGGTATAGCGATCTTGGAAAAGTTTTGGATGAATCTTCGGTAGTATCCAGCAAGCCCTAAAAATTGTCGGATTTCTGTCGGCGTTGTAGGTGCTGACCAGTTTTCGATCACTTTGATTTTTGAGGGATCCACATGTATCCCTTTCTCGCTAACGACGTGGCCAAGGAATCGCACATCTCGGAGCCAAAATTCTCACTTTTAAAATTTAGCATAAATCTTCTCAGTTCTTAGAGTCTCCAATACTAGTCGCAGATGTTGGCTGTGCTCTTCTTTGCTTCGCGAATAGACCAATATATTGTTGATGAATACGATCACAAATTTGTCACTACTAGAAAAATAGCCTTTTACGACGCTCATTGCGCACCGTAAAGGGCTCAGACGACGCGCAAATGCGCATTAAGGAAGGCCTTGTCATAAAGAGAGACGACGCGCATTTACGACACTCATTTACGATGCGCGTTTACGACACACAATGCGTATCAAGAAAGGCCCTGTCATAAAGGAAGACGACACACATTCGCGTGTCGTAACCTTACAACGCGCATGTTAATGACACGCAATGCGTATCAAGAAAGCCCCTGTCAAGAAAGGCCATGTCATAAATGAAGATGACACACATTTTTGCGTATCATAATTTTAAATGTTTAAAAAAAATATTTATAGATTTACTAATTTTCAAATTAAATTTCCATTTCTTGTCTCATAATAAAAAATAAAATACCATATACAAAAAATATAATACATTGCACTTGTTAATGTCATACAAATAATCATTCCAATAGTAGACAAATGGATAAATCTCAAAGGGATCAAAAATATTTTGTCTTCTAATAGAACTTATACACAAGAAAGTACTGAATTTGCTATTGAACTTATACACAAGAAGAAGGTGTTTGAATTCAGAAAATGTCTCAGCAACTGAATTGGCCCCGGAAGCTTGTGGTTTGACTGCAACTGAGATAAGGATACCATGTTTAATCTTCTTAAGCTTACTAAACAAACTTGACAATAAGATAATATAAAACTGAATTATTATTAAGATTAAGCCACAGATGCACTCAAGCTATACATACCAATGATGATGGTCTTTCATCAGCTGCACGTGGAAACTCACTAACATAAACAGAAGTATCAAAAAACTACTTTATTCAAAAAGCTCAGATTACTATTGTAATCATAATAAAACACACCGATTATGTATAGCTTTATATAATAAGTGTTCCAGATCATTATTTTAGTAATAATAAATAAGAGAGGATACATTACTTACTTTATACTAGAATAACTCATCGAGATCTTTTCTTAAGTTGTGATACAGTTCAGCCAATGAAGGTTCCATGAAGAACTCCAAGTATCCTCCCAACATTTTCAAGTGACCCATCCTGTTTCATATCATGAAATGGAATGGAATCAAAAAGGAATGGAGTAAGAAAAGGTAATAGACTCACTATATCACCTTTTGAGATGCTTCCACCGACGGAATCGGAAACAACAGTCAGGAGAAAAACAAAGTTCACTTTGATCTTCTCATTAAAGACCAACCACGGGAATGGAATTCTCAAAGCTCGGGAATTAACCAAGTTCTATAGCATTAAAAAAACAAATTCAGATTAAAAAAAACTATAAGAATTTAGAAAAACGAACTTACCGAGTGTAAAAGCACCTGGCCATCCGCCACGGTTTTCAACGAGAATGACTTTTCATTATGTTGATGTCAACAAAAGTGAGTTATTATTTATAAAGAATTTGTTTAAAAACAAAAGGGAGAATGAATTTTTCTTCTAAGAACTTATGTCATCCCACCTAATCATAAATACCAAAACTACCCCTTGCTTTTCACTCCCACATATACTCAATAGTAGAAACTCAATGAGATTGAATCCCATGAATTCATGCAATCAGGATTCCAACATGACGTAGAATCCCGTGTCTGTGGACTATAGCCTCTAAAGTCAGTGTACACAAGTAAATTCCAGTAGTCCTTTACAGTTCTCAGCTCATCCACTTGTGACTTGCAGCTGATCATGACTGCTGACTGTAACAAAAAGAAAATTTTATATTTTTAACAGCATCATATCCAAGGTTAGGGTTATCTTGCTCCAATAGTTTCCCAACAACAACAGAACCCTCTACTCCTGCATTCGCAGCAATTGTGTACATCGGTGCCTTCACATACACAACCAATAAACAATAAAATGTCAGCAACAAAAATAGATATACAATAAAACTAAACTGCTAGCTGCTTTTTATTAGGAAGAAGGGGAATTACCTTGATAGCATTTTGAATTATTTGAACACCAATTTTCTGATCAAAATTAGATGTAACAAGATTATCAAGCTCCTTTGAAGCATATAGAAGAGCAACACCACCATCTATATTATATTATATATTTTTTGATATCATTATCACGATTAAAAATAAATACTTAGTAAATAGCATGTGTGGACATGATTTAATCTACCTGGCACAATTCCTTCTTCAACTGCAACCTTTGTAGCATTTAGAGCATCAGTAACTCTATCCTTCTTCTCACCAACTTTAGCTTCACTCGCTCCTCCAATCTGACCAATCACAGCAACACATCATTTACATAACAAAATTATTTAGAAATAAAACAAAAATAAGAATCGTACCTTCAAAACAGCAACACCACCAGAAAGTTTTGCTAATCTCTCTTGGAGCTTCTCCTTATCATAATTAGAAGTGCTCAATTCAATCGATGATCTCAACTGTAGAAACACAAAATAGTACATGTTAGGAAGCTCAGGTACATAAATTAAATATACTGTTAACAAGCTATTGTAATACATGTTCACATCTTTCTTCAATTCCTTTTTTGTCGCCAGCCCCATCAAGAATAACTGTGTCATCCTTTGATATTGTAAACCTAAATGTATATATGTAATGTTCCAAACATTATTACCATATATTGCATACATAATCCATTTGGGAAAACTAGAGTTGTAGATTTAAAAAATAAATGCTTACCGTAAAACTGATAAAAAGGTGTGCAACTCAGGGGACTAAAACTGATAAAAAGGTGTGTAACTCAGGGGCCAAAATTGTATTTTACTCTAAAAAGTCATTGAAAAAGTTAAAACAAGGGCAAAACGGTAATTTTAACAAGCTTACCTCATTAATTTATTTAGCTGATTTTAGAAACGCACGCCAAATTCGTAGCCTGAAGGGGTCTTTTCTTGAAGGTCTAAAAGATTCATCCGGAAGAGCGGCTTTAATATCCACGAAAATTATTTTAAGAAACTGAAGAATTTCATAAGCTTTCCCAGTTAATTTTGGTAAAGACAAGCAGTTATTTCCGATTATACCCCCATGAACTTCACATGTTTTTTTTTCCAATTATACCCTCAGTGTCACACTGATGAGCTGGCTCGTTAGTTGAAAATGTGGAGTGGCATGAAAAACAATGGTGTCATGTAGGTCCCACTAATTCCAAGCACTCACACCGGAATATTTCCCCAAATTTCTTTTCCAATTCTGCCCTTGCATTTGTGGAATGAACCGATGACCTGAACTGAAGTGCAACTTGACCCACAATGTGATCATCATTTAAATCATTTGATTTGTTCCTTTGCCATTTTTTAATGTTTTCTTTCAGTTGTTTCTCTTTTGCATCATCATCTTCCAGCCATTCAAGTAGAGCCATAATTTCACCATCTGCTTCATACCAAACCCATGCACAAGAAGAGATTGTCACGATCACATTCTTCTTCACACTCACACCTGTCATAAAACAATAAAAAAATTATAAATAAAATTTGATTATGTTTCATTTTCTACCATTGACAGCTTCCTAACATGTAAATGGAGACAAGACTCAAACAGAGAGAGGAGGCTTCATAGTACACCCTTTACCCTTCCTTGTATTAGTTATGCTTAAATGCAAATAAATAAATAAATAAATAAATAAAGCCTGGATCTGCTACTTTATGAGATAATTCATTCCCCAATGTTTCATCATTTAAATGTTCAGATCTAAGAATCTTGACAGCAACATCTCACCAAGGTACTCTCCATGGAATCTTTCAACAAACAAAATAACTGATATTAAGATACTTGTAAGAATTAGGAATGCAATTGGAAAAAAAACAGTGTACACGTACAAATCTCCACATGATCCAGATGCAATCTTTTCTCCAATCTTCAGTGATGCTCTGTCTATTTCTGCATCTCCAAAAGTTGGCCCGCTGCAAATCAATATATAAACTGACAGGTAAGGATCAGAACAGAAATTTAAGTCAAAAACGATAAAGAATGTCAATGAGGCAATACATCGAACACATTATGTGCACTTACAAACCACAAATGGAATAGTCAACAAAGAAATAGAAAGAAAGGAAAGGAGGATTCATATCAGATAATGAGAGACAATGAAGATTTGGAAGCGAATTAATAAAAACACTAGACGAAGGCCAATTGAAGAACTAGAAAATCATAACAAAAAATCCACAGAAAGTTGGATTGAAGAAGAGATGAAGAGAATGATCAATTACTTGAGGAAATCTTGTACCTTCTTAACTAAATTTACAATGAGGAAGGGGTGATTGGGAAGACGAGATGATGCTCTTGTGGTCGCGGTGAGGAGGAGAGAAGTGGCGGTGTAGGGAAGTGTCGACCAGGTGAAAAAGAAGGAATCGTGCTCTGGTGATTTAAAGAGGAAAAATTGCTGCACTCTCATTTATTTTCATAAAAACGTGCGCAAGCAGCGATTGGAAGAACTTGTGATATATACATATTTGCTTGAACTTCCGATAACAACAAGCAGCGATTGGAAGAACTTGCGTATTCAAAATCTTATGGGAAAGTACTTGATTGCATATTTAAAAAATAAAATGAATTTTAACAAAAATTTGGAAAGACAAACCACCCAAATCACCTTAAATAAAATGGTGGAGCAGGTATCCTTAGAGGATTTGATTTTAGGTGACCAACGTTTGTCTCGGGGAAGGGAAAAGAATCGGTAAGTGCCAAAGAGATATAGGAACGGAAGGAGGCGAGATCTAGGGTTCGAGTATGAGATGTAGAATGGTGGAGTTTCTGTTGAACCGTGGTCGTCATAGAGATGTAGAATGGAAGGAGGCGAGATCTAGGGTTCGAGTATGAGAAAGAATTATTATAGATTCGTCGGTGATCAGATATCATCAGTCATACTCCAGACTCTCAGATCCTTGGGTTTGATGGTGAAGGCGGCGACTTAGGATTTGCAAAGAGAAGGGAAGGATAAAGTGATCGGTCGGTGGAGATGTAGAAGAGAGAACGTGAAGTAGAGGAAGGCGGGGCAAGTTCTTGAAAAAAGCCCTAAAAAAGGAAGGCGGGGTTTTTAAGTAGTTGGGATTTCATTTTTCCCTCCGGATGGAACGCGCTGTTATTAAAATTTATAAAGCGACAGCCTTAGACGATACACGTTTTATTATAGGTGCCCTCCATGTTTTTTTTAGACACTAATTTTAGGGCACGCAAAAATGCGTGTTTTAAATCCTTTAAATTTTAAGAGATCATTTTTAGGGCACCCACAAATGCGCGTCCTCTATCAGCGATTGTCATTGTTTGCACATCATTAAAGGTCTTTTTTCTAGTAGTGTGTCTAAGAAGGGTCGACACACTCGGTTCATCAGATCCATGAATACCGCATGTGCGTTTGTTAGTCCAAAGGGCATCACCACAAATTCGTAATGGTCGTAGCACGTTCTGAAAGCTGTCTTAGGAATATCATCCTCTTGAACTCGCAGTTGATGGTAACCCGACCTCAAGTCGATTTTTGAAAACTAGCTTGCTCCCTGAAGCTGGTCGAAGAGGTCGTCGATTCAGGGTAGGGGATATCGATTCTTGACGGTAAGTTTGTTTAACTCCCGATAGTCGATGCACATGCGAAAGGATCCATCATTCTTTTTCACAAATAGGACCGGTGCTCCCCAGAATGAAAAGCTCGGTCTGATGAACCCGTTGCTTAAAATTTCAAGTTGATTCTGAATTCAACTTGTCGTGCGAGTGGTACACCTGGAAGATCTTCTGGGAATACGTCAGGGAAGTTGCACACTTCTGGGATGTCTTTGATATCCATCACCCCTTGTTTCTTATCTACTACGTGGGCTAAGAAGGCGTGGTATTCCTTTCGGAGGTACTTTTGAGCCTTGACGCAAGAAATGATTTGTAGATTGGTACTGGGTTTATCGTCGTAGACAAGAAGCGTTTCGCCATTTGGCAAATTAAGGCGGACGGCCCTTTCGTAACATAAAATGTCAGCACGATTTGAACTTAACCAATCCATACCAATGATTATGTCAAAACTTTTTATTATGATCGGCATTAGATCGATTTTGAACGAATGGTTGTCTAGAGTGAGGGTACACCCTATGTAAATATCATTAGCGCGCTCAACCTTTCCGTTTTCCATTTCTACGAGGTATGAATCTTTTAATGACTAGGGATTTTGTTTAAGTAGATGTTTGAATTGGTGGTTCACGAAACTCCTTTCTGCCCCACAATTGAAAAGTACGCATGCATAAGAGTTATTGAGAAGGAACGTACCGGTAACCACCGTGGGGTCCTTGACTGCTTCTCCATGCCCTAAAGCTAGGACTCTCCCTGCACCTCCAGCATTGGTGTTTCGTGCTTTTGGGCAGTTTCTTTTGAAGTGACCTGCCTCTCCGCAGCCGTAACAGGTTTGGCTTGCTCCGGTGTTGGTGGTCGGGGCGGCTTGAGGGGCGGATTGGGCTGGCACTTTACAGAATCGAGTAGTGTGCCCCTTCCTGTTGCAATTACTACAACGCATTTCCCGACAAGCACCGATGTGATGGAAGTTGCACTTGTTGCACTTGGGAAGAGTTCCAGTGTATTGCTTCCGTGGGGCCGGAGTGGAGGGAGTAGTGGCAGCATGGATGGCAACAATTTTTGTTTCTTTGCGGGTTCCTGCGTCGATTGCTTCTTTTTATTGTTCCAGAACTTTCTCTTGTTGTTCCCTCCGTTTGCTTGATCGGAGGTGGTTGGCACCGTGACATGGCTGGTCCGATGATCAATGAGTTGCTGTGCCAGCTCCTTGGCACTGTAAAAAGTGGTTGGTCTTGAGGCCAGCACGCTATCTTGAATCTGGGGTGATAGGCCCCAGAGATATCGTTCCACCTTCTCGTTTTCCGGTGTAACCATTTCCGGACAGAGGAGTGCTAGATCATTGAATCGGGTGGTGTAAGCTGCAAGGTCAGAGCCCGTCGTCTTGAGATTCCACAGTTCCTGTTCTAATTTTTGCGGCTCACCCTTGGGCAATATTCCTTCAACATCATAGTTTTCAATTCTTCCCAAATTAACGAATTAGCCACGAAGAGTGTCAGTGATTTTACGTGGCTGTTCCACCAAGTGTGGGCCCTGCCGGAGAAAGTGCAGGCTGCGAATTTGACTTTGTCTGTTTCGGGGCACGCACAGATCTCGAAGACGGATTCAGTCTTCTCGAACCACTGCATCAATGCGATGACACCCCCGCTTCCATTGAAAGAATCAGGTTTGCCATTTGTGAAGTCTTTATAGGAACATTCTCTCGAACGCCCTTGGCTATCTCCTTGAGTAGAGATGTTAATACCGCTCCCTGTCCTCCTGGCACCGTCAATGCTAATCTAGGACATGGCAGCCGCCACTGCGGCTGTAACCGCAGCCTGAAACATAACAGGATCCTACTGGGGAGGCGGCGGGGGTGAATTTGTTTGCGTTCTCTCAGTGCGTCTAGCAGATCTACGAGGTGGCATTTTTCTGTCATAGAGTTTTCAATGATGAAATGAGTATAAGTCTTTTAGTAATTGATATAAGTTGAGTGTCGTGGAATTAGTTCATTAGTTTTTTAGTATAGTATTTCCTGACTTTATTGCATTAGCAAGTAATTCATAGAAAAAGTTCATGCAATTAAACTTATGAATTAAATAGTGGTGACTCAAACGGAGTCATGTGTTCGGTTCCGTGTCTGACCCATTCCCAAGAGTCACCCGATGTTCCCCAGTTATGTGCAATTTAAAATTTTAATAAGCTGTTGATCCTAATGAGTTTGCCCTAAGTCCACAACCAAACAAGGAACGAGTCCTAAGGCGGACTCACCATTTCTAGGCCAGTCATTTCTAAATCACACATAACGGCGAGACACACCTAAATCTTAGAGTTATCAGTTGAAATTTTTTTATAATACTACATAGTAAAATCTCATGTCAACATCAAATGAAGTAAAATGCATGCCAAATTCATTGATAAACTTTTAGTACATATTGTTTTGGGGAAATTTTGACCTCACAAGGGTCTACATTACATCAATGTAAAAGATAGTTTGACAATGCAAAAGCCCATTGAATAGTGTAATCACTTAATCGCAGGGTCAACCTACATACAAAAGAGTAGTACCAATGCATGCTCATAAACCTATACTACGAAGATGTGTGAGTAGTAATGAGTCCTACTCACGACGATCCTTCCCTGATGGAGCTTGGGATGATGTCGATGTGCCTTGCAGTTCTGCTAATCTCCGTTCGGTTACAACCATTCTCTCCTCAAGCGCCAAGTACCTTTCCCGATACTCCCTTGCTTCTGCTCGAGCAGCAAGAATGTCCTGAATGAGTTGATCTCTATAGTGGGAGTCCCTCTCTAGGTCCCTGGTGCGAGCAGTGGTAGACTCTATGATGACACTTAGTTCCCGAACTCGATTGGTCGTCACCCTAACGCGATCATCCATGATCGCTATCCGTTGAGTCATGACTGGTAGAGCTCTATCGGTTGGTCCTCCGTGGCTGAGGTCATAAAAACCTCGTTGACCTCCGTATGCTGATCGTTGTCATTGACGGTGACTCCATCCTTCAATCGTGGTCGCCCATCGAGGTACGGGTCCAAAGTAGTCGTATCGGTTGGCGGGAACTCTGGCTATATAGGGAGGATTGATGACCTCTGGTTCTTCTTCACTTTCGTCTTCATCCATGTCTACCTCGACGTCTTCCTCCTCTTCTTCTTCCTCTTCTCCTTCTTCCTCTGGGTCCTCCTCGGGTTCCTCTTCGGGTTCTTCTTCGGGATCCTCTTCGGGATCTTCTTCGATCAGTCCTTCGGGCCCTTCTTCGATCCAGCCGACATTTCCCTGATTTGGACAGTATGGGTCTCCTGGTAAGTGGAATCCTGCCATGTCGTCTGTGCGAAAATAGGGGTGTAAGAAGCCTGTACGGATAATAATAATAATAATAATAATAATAATAATAATAATAATAATAATAATAACAATAATAATAATAATAATAATAATAATAATAATAATAATAATAATAATAATAATAATAATAATAATAATAATAATAATAATAATAATATTGTGCTATAGCAACATACAAATACTCCTATAGTATTTTAAGTGTTTAGATTTGGTTCTTAGAGTGTTCAGTCTAGAGTGTAGTTAGGTGGTTAGATTTGTTGGCCACTATGACTATCCCCCGGTATGTGTAAGTCACTTCTCGGACAGATGTAGTTGATCAGGCTATATCCCTCCCAAACTTGATTCACATATACCAAGGCATACTCATAGCGTACAACTCCTCTTCTTTTACTTTATGTTCTAGTTATGACACTATGCGAGTATGTAATGCATGCATGTATACTTTAAACAAGAAAACTATTTATTTTCTAAAAGTATAACCAATTGAAAAATGTTTCAAATCAGAGACTTTTAGTCCCAAATGTGTTTATAGTTTGTATATCTTATGTGGTTTGATATACTTAATTCACTATAAACCGTGCTCTGATACCAATCTGTCACACCCCCAAACCAAGGATGGCGGAAACGTCCGGGGGTGGAGGACTTCATGTATAGTATCATAACAACCATTGTAATAGTGATTAAAGTAAGTACAACCAACATAAATATAATTGAAAGAGTTACATCATTGTATGAGTTTACATGTTTCCAAGTCAATTACATTATGTTGACAAAAATGAAATATTTGACGCCTTAACGTCCCATCCTCAAAAGCACTTGATTACCTGTTTAGTGATTTTCTGAGAATACAAGTAGTTTGAAAAAGTGTCAACACAAAGGTTGGTGAGTTTATAAGCATTGATATGTAGTTATGAAAAACCTTTTCTTGTAAAAGTGGTATTCGTTCCAAAAAATCCAATATTTTCCTTAATACGTAAAATGTAGTCTTAAAATCCCAAAGACCGTAATGTACAAGTATCTTTCCTTACTTATAGTAATAATGCAAGTTTAAATCGACATAAACTCGTTTGATTTCAGTGAAATCCCCGTAAATTATATGTTTGTTAATACTTAATGTGAGTTATTATAACCATACTATGACCTAGGTGGCCTGAAACGACGTTCTTCGGGCGTCGGAAATGTTATGACATTTGTCACCCCAGACCTGCCGGTCTAGCTGTTGCACGCAAATAAGGTGTGAGTTTTTCAAGCCCAATATAGATCTATATACAACTATCACACTCTCCCTCCAGGAGACTCTGGTTACAATGCAGGACTTATTGGTAAAGTGAAGCGAATGTCTCACAAAAGTCATTAACGAATTTACGTGTAATGTAATGAAAATCCCGTTTGTATAAATGTACCCTTTTTGTAATGAGTGGGTTATGTAATGTATCATAAACTATACCTATTATAGTTTATCAAAACATGGGTAGTAGTAGTAGTATACATAAACTATACTTAATATAGTTTATTCAAATGTTTGTATGTAATGGATGTATTTTGATTACAACAATTTGTTATTCTCTATGTTCTATATATATATATATATATATATATATATATATATATATATATATATATATATATATATATATATATATATATATATATATATATATATATATATATATATATAAATCCATTTGTCAACTGATGCATGTCTATATACTAGGACAAAATGTCATATATTTCAATAACATATAATCACATAAAGATATACACCTTTCTCAACATGCATCAGTTGACAAATGGATATATATATATATATATATATATATATATATATATATATATATATATATATATATATATATCCATTTGTCAATTGATGCATGTCTATATACTAGGACAAAATGTCATATATTGCAATAACATATAATCACATAAAGATATACACCTTTCTCAACATGTTACAAGGTGAAGTGAAATTGATAGCATTTTTCTGATGATAACATTTTCTATTACTGTCCTTAGAAAATTTGAAGAAAAATCATCAAAGGTCCAAAAATGAATCCGTAAACTCTGAGAGTTTGGAAAATGAGTCTGTCTTGTTCATAAATTTCCTCATGATTTTTAGTGATCTCCAACATGTGTGAAAAAGTCCATAATCACAGACTGGTCCGGATTTGCTCATGAAATGTTAGACAGTTTTGTAAAAATCACCATAATTTGTAGGAAAATCGTATGGAGGTGTGCAAGTAGCCATTTTAAAGCTGAGAACTTGAACTACTTGCACCTAGTACAGTCTTGAAAACTAAAATGTTTAAGTTGACCAAAACAGTCCGTGAATGGAGTCCAACTTTTCTGATGAAAGCTGTTAGAAGAATTTAGTTGTGTTCTTGGTGTCTTAACTTGTATTCCCCCCCCCCCCCTTAAAACTTAAGAAAACGTGAAAAGATAGGGGTATGAACTCACCTTATGTGTTCTTAGTGGACGGATGTTGAAGAAAATAAGTGTTCAACTTAAGAACACTTAGAAGATGCCTTGAAGAATCGAGAACCTAACATGAAGGTGACGATGTTTGTGTAAGATTTCTATGATTTTGAGTAGAAGTATGAGTAATACTCATAAGAAAGATGATGATACTTACCAAATGAAGGAAAAAGCCTTGGAGTATGCCTTGAAGTTCTCGAAATTGAGAGAGAAGGATGAGAGAGTTTGGAGGGTGATTCTTGGTGTAAAATGAGAGAATGAATGAAGTGTGAGGAGAGAGGGTGGATGTTCTAGCCCTAAGAATGTGGGAAATGGCTAGAAATTATGAGAAAGTACATTGACATGACCTAGGTATGGTGGGAGGAATGTGGCTGGTCATGGGGTGGGTATGGGTGGGTGCTTGTGTCATAAACTAAAGAAAAGTCAACACTCCACCTCTTGTACTTCACCCACTCTTCTTGGATAAGATTTACCCCTAAAAACATGGTTTATTAACAAATATATGGCCTTATATGTTAAAATAAAGTTTTGGGCGAAAATACCGCGTTAAAATGATGAAAAATGGGCTTAAAATGAAGTCGTAGTCGAAAACCGGGAAAAATTGGGCTTCCTGCGAGACCACTCGGTCCTGGCCGAGGTTCGCTCCCTTCTGGTCATGGACCGAAGGTGAAATGGAGCGAAGGTATGAGAGTTCTGCCCGAAGGTGGCTTCGGTTCTTCATGTGAGGTTCGGGCCCGAAGGCTTCGGGTTCGGTCCTGAGGCTTCGGTTTCGGACCTGGGGTTTTGCTTCTCAGCAATTCGGTCCTTAAGGGGACTTTCGGCTCTAAGAGGGTTCGGCCCTATAAGGTAGGTTTCGGGTCCTTAAGCCTATTTTACTCGTTTTTACCCCTTTTCAAGCTGTTTTTGACCCGGTTAAGGGTCGGGATGACCCAAATGATTACGAAAAGTTACGGGAACTTTTGAGAGAGATTTTGAATAGAGAGAGATAAAGTGAAAGAGATTTACAGAGGTTCCATTTATGACCTTTTTGAGCATCCGACTTCGCAACGCAAGGTTCGTAAACCCCGTTTAGCCATGTTTTAGTGTCCTACACACTCCCGATGAGTGTGCAATAGTGTTTTATCTCTTTGGTTCATTGTTTAGCACTATCAAGGCTAAGGAAAATTAAACACACGAATTTTCCAAATGATGTTTTCTCATTAAAATAGCGAGTTGTACAGTAATTACATAACGCAAACCCTAATATACAAGGGTTAATTGAGTCGTCCGGTTTGACTCGTTGACTTTGTTTGACTTTGACTTGACCCGAAATTGACTATTGTCATAGCTCTGACTTGTACTCACCCTGATGTGGCCTTCGCTTTGAGCATGGTCAGCAGATATCAAGGGAATCCTGGTAGAGCTCATTAGATTGCAGTTAAGAATATTCTTAAGTACCTACGAAGGACCAAGGAATAGTTCCTAGTCCTCGATGAGAGTGATGACTTAAGGGTACGAGGGTATAGTGACGCTAGTTTTCAGATGGATCGGGATAGTTACCGATCGCAGTTGGGCTGGGTTTTTACCCTAAATAGAGGACAATGACTTGGAAAAGTTCCAAACAGGAGACCGTAGCTGATTCAATGTGTGAATCAGAGTACATTGCGGCAAGTGAAGCGTTAAGGAGGCTATATGGTTGAATAACTTCATTGGAGACCTTGGAGTTATGTCATCCATAAAGGAGCCGATGGAAATTTTCTGTGATAATGAAGGAGCGGTTGCCTTAACCAAGGAACCGAGAGATCATGGGAGATCTCGACATATCGACAGAAAATACCACTTTATTAGACACCGGGTAGAAGAGGGACTCCTCGTGGTGAAGAGGGTATCTTCAAAAGAAAACCCGATAGATCCCCTTACGAAAGGACTGAGTAGGGTCAAGCACTTGCAGCACGCTAGGAGCATTGGGCTGAAGGATGATATAAGTTTGGATTAGATAGATAAGAAGCACGTAATAAATATTTTGTATTTGACATTTTGATGAATAAATAAAGTTGTGTTGTTTATGAGTAAAGCTACTATCTTGTGTTGGTTATTTATCTATTGTTTCTATTTTGCATGTTTTGACTTCCTGAATAATAAGATTATTCGAACAGTCCACAGTCGTTCATATTTTGGAAGTAGGTGTGAATGAAGGCTGTCATGAATTGTTTGTAGATTGTCTAAAAGGTTGGGCATAGCAAAGGTTTGCTGCAAAGTTCATGAGTGCTTATGAATATGATTTGAGCATTGGAATAAACCCGCGTTTGCTGGTATCACTTCGTGGTGCTTTACCTAAAGTGATCGCAAAGCTATAATATCATATAGTCTTAAAACTTAGAGATATGGTTGTTGTTTGCTGGTTAGTCATGCATTGATGATGTGTAAACGCATCAGTAACTTGATGTTATAAAACACATTGTTGTGCATGATTCAATTAGTAAATAATAGATGCATATGAGTCGAAGTTGATCTATTCCTTTTATTCTATGAGAATAAAGGCGATATCTTGGCCACTTGATGATTTGGTTTGACTTATGTGTCGGGCCCGGTCAGAATGAAGTTGATGTGTTCAACTAAATTCTATGTCGAACAAATCGGAGATCAAGAAACAATTGCTAGATAATAAGTATTGTCAGCATGATATAGTTACTAGACTTATCCAAGTGGGAGACTATTGGATTAATGTCTAAGCCCGTAACTATATTTGGTATGTACTTGACCCGGTTGTGCATGGTCCTTTTGGGTTGCCTTCACCGAAGCAACTTGACAAGGAAATTTAAGGAGAGAGAGAATATTATGGTTTTTTAATATATTATAAGAATAATATATTAAAGGAGAAATCATATTTATTTAATTAGTATTGGCCATAAATTAATTAGGAATTAAATGGTGACTAAAAGAGATTAATTGAATAAAAGGGTATAAACTGTCAAATGTGTGATAGTTGAGTTTTGGGCTAGGAAACCTAATGGACTATAGGGGGAACGAAATTATGATGGGGATCCATCATATTTTTGTCCAAGGCCTTATTCCAGAAGGTTCCTTGAGCTGCTTGGTGGCTAAGTTGTCCATTAGGGTTTAGACTGAAACCCTAGCAGCCTGCAATATAAATAAGACCCTAGGCTATGAAAACCGGCTACACTTGATTCCAAGAGAACCCTAGGGCTGATTTTATTATCTCTCACCTCTCTCATATTGTCTTCTTACTTGTGGGGTTTGTGAACCATTAGAGGAGTTACAATTGTGACTCTAAGCTCAAGATCAAGAAGACTACAAGGATTTCAAGCTATTAGATCTAGGGTTGTAAGTCTTGTATTCAAAGCATGTACAATAAAGAAACCTAGATCCAAGCATTAGGGTTTGTATGAGCACATAGGATTGTTCTTATGTGTGACAACCCAAATTATTGCCGTTACAAAATCCCGTCTTCACTAACGGAATTCGTCGTTATATATTATTTTCCGTAAAGTTTGGAGTCGCCAATAAACAAATATCTAGTTATTTATATGTCCTAACATTATCATAAGTAATTATAAATTGTAAGTGTTAACCCCGTTTAACTAAATAGAGTTATATTACTTTTCAACCACTTCACCCGGGTAAAAAGTTTTAACCCCGTTAAACTTTAGCATCGGGTAGCCGTGTATCGGGTGCAATACCCGAGGCATATGAAATGAGAGTAAACACCATTTGAACACTCTTTTACCACCCATTCACTTTCTCTCACTACTTTCTCTCTCTAGACCCGAACCCGACTCCAAAACCGCGAATTCTGGCTCCCAAACGTAAGGATTTCTTCCTTATCTTGTTCTAATCATAGTCCATAGCATTTAGAGGCCAAAAATCAAAGGATTTAGTAGATTCAAGGGAGTTTACGGCCTAGGAAGCCCCTTAGGCCGTAAACACCCAAAACTTGGCCAAATAACACATTTTTCTTTCCCATAAGCTTGTACAATAATTAAGGGAATTACCTAGGTGAGTTTGGACATGAAAACTTAAGTTCTTGAAGCCTAAAAAGGAGTTTACGGCCTAAGCTTATGCTTAGGCCGTAAACACCCAAAAACCCTTGATAAAAGTCCCAAAAACTCATCTAGGGCATGTAGGAATTTAGCTATGACCCTAGGAAATGTTTAAGTACATTAAACAACACCATTTAGAGACAAAATAAGGAGTTTATGGCCAAGTCTAAGCTTGGGCTGTAAACACCCAATAATTATGTCAAAATGCCCCCAAAACTCCACCTAAGGTCTTCAAAAATTTATCTAAGGTGAAGGGAAGTGTTTTGGACCATTTAAACATCCATTTTGAGGGACTTAATGGAGTTTATGGCCCAAGCACAATTTTGGACCGTAAAATCCCCAAAATGTCACAAAATGAGGGTTTTAAACCTCCAAATTAGTCCAAGTCACTTGCTAGTAAATTAGGGAAGTGAAATAAGGCCTTAACTTGCAATTTTGGAGGAGCACATGAGTTTACGGCCAAGCCTAGGGGGATTACGGCCGTAAACTCCCAAGTAGTGGCCTTTGGGCCGTAAACTCCAAGGGAGTGAACTCATGGACTCCCCCGCAAACCCCTCTTGGCCTTGTACCACTCCCGGGAACCCCTTCTAGGCCCTAAAACCCCGAATCAATGCTAGAATGCCCAAATACTTTAATGAAAAGCATAAAATGATTAATTTATTGTAAAATACATATTTCATATGACATTAGGGGCCTAAAAGGTGCACAAGTCGTTATTTGGTACAAAACGCTCAGTCGACACTTTTACCCGATTTACGCGATTTCAGGTGAGTTCATACCCCTTTAATGAACCTTTCAAATGTTTTATATGTTTTAGGGGGGATACAAGTCAATTATACATGTTCATGGAAATTCATACAAGTCATTTATTCATGTTACGGAAATTAATCACATGTGATTCACAATCCGTAGTTCAAATCACATGTGATTTACCACTATGCTTTATAAAAAGGAATTTCGTTTTTCAAAACCATTTCGGATAAAAGATAAATTTTCTAAATATTCCCTTTTGACAAGATTTTTATTAAATAAATTCCTTATAAAATGTAACCACACCAATATATTTATATAATTAAGGCTTGAAGGACTTAGGACCGATAGCTCGCCTTATTTCCTGTTCTTGTTTGATTGTGGGCTTAGGGTAGTTGTTATCCGTCCGACTGTCGTTGATTTCTTAGTTATATATCATATATATTAGTGTTGGATACGAGTATTTTCATTTCATTCAATGTTTAAACCACTAAATTGACAAGAATCATACGCACTAAGTTAACTGTAATAGGTATAGTTAAGGCCACTATTACTCGCTATAGCTACTACTCTACACACTATAATACACTCTATAATGATACTATATACTAATACGAGAACATACTACGAGTATACAAAAGACTATTACGCTATAATACAAGAGAAAGCACTAATCAAGAGATAACACACTAACCCACTACGAGATACTCTATTCGCTACGCACTACACCCAGAGTCTTCTGGCAGGAAGACGACGCTATATGTATAGATCTATACGGGGCAGACGCTATTACATCCCGACTGTTAACTTCAGTCCGAGCCGTACAGGCCCAAGGATGCCACTACTTCACTACACTGTGCATGACCGGGAAGGTCATGGGGTCCTCTATTACTCACACTATCGGTAACATACAAAAAATACACTATAACCACACTAAAATACTAGACAAAAGTTAAAGTTAATATCCCGAAGTAAACAAGTATTTAATACTAAAGAAAGTCTGCACCACTATTATACTGTTACAATGAATGTTTCTTCAATGATGAAAATTACATGTTTCTTAAAGGTTTTCACTTACAAAGTATTTCTGGAAAAATATAGGATTTTCTAGGCTTTTCTACTACTTATGAACGTAAATTACAGCTTTTCATACTATTGGTTCTAATGCTTTTTATACAAAAACTCACACTAAACTCTTATGAACTCACCAACTTTATGCTGATATTCGTTTTCAAAACAACTTGTATCCTCAGGTCAGAGATAGACAGGTACAGGCGCGGCATTTTGGAGAAGGCGAAGCATACAAGATCCATCTATTATTTTTGTAATACTTTTGGTGATTGTTAAACATTACAAAACACACTTGTAATTAAACTCACTATGTAATGCAATGGTTGTATGTTTCTTGTTTTTACTATTTTACAATTGTGATGATACTGTACATGACGTCCTCCACCCCGAAACGTATTCCGCCGTTATCGGTTTTGGGGTGTGACATTATGCATAAAACCCATCGATAATGACTTGGAGAACTGCAAGACAATACTTGGGACAAGTATGAGTATGTGTGAATGGTAGTAGAGGCCTATACTACCGGAAGCACATGACTCACACTTGGATCAAGGAAAGTCACAAGGTTACCCAAGAAGCTAGTAATTGATATCGTTTTATTCAAATATGTTGTTACCATCATTTCAGTAATGACTAAGAAGATGATTGGTATTCCGACCCTAGTGGTCATACCAAATTGAGTCTGACTACGACGGGTATGTTACGTGGTTTCGAGAACCAAGTTCGATGTAGCATCTGAATTAAGCTGGAAGAATTAATCAAAGCGATCGGTATAGGTATTGAATTGGTTGCTTGTAGCTAGAAATGCTACTTTTTAAGATGAGATTAGAACATGAAGGAAGTATGGTCTGCTCTAGAAGACTCTAAGAGACATGAGTCTAAGCATTGCAACATACGATGATAGGTCATTAGAATATGACACATCGTTCCATTGTAGTAATAAAAGAACTTATCTTACATTCATATCCAGTGAGGATCGAGATTGTGACTTGAAGGGCCATAATTTGGAGTCTAACGTGAGATATGGAGCAAGTGCCAGATCGAGCACCGCCTGTAGTCAGGAAGTCTTAGAGTTAGATACTCATTTGAAGAAACATCAAAGTTACGGTGATTACTTAGGATGAATAGATAACATATGGAGTCATCATGTGATCCCTATTTCGTTGATGATTTCGGGACGTAATCATCCTAAGGAGGAGATAATTCTAACGCCGGTAGATCCGGGCTAGTAAATTTAGAGATAATAGGGGTCGAAAATGATTTTTCAAAAAAAGTTTATTTAGAATAAATAAGCTTAACCAAGTTGTAGAATATGTCTCAAGGGTTCCGTACATATAAAGAACACCGAACCCCGAGTAATAACGAAGAATTTATGGCCCATCAAAGTTTTTTGGCAAAACCGGCACGACACCGGGAGACGTAAATAGTGAATTTACGATGGAGGACTTTTTAGCCTTAGAAATCTAAACAAAATTTGTAGTATATGTTAAACCGAGAACATACAAAAAAGAACGCCCAAATCTGACTTCGTATGAGGAAGTTATGAATTTTCTAAGATTTGGCATAACAGTGCACGACCCGAAACTCGAATTTTAGATCGAGCGGTTGTTGGCCTGCGCGACCTAAATGAGAGTTGAATATCTCATTAATAGAAACTCAACGATAAAAAGATAGATGAAAACGGAGTCCGTATGTAGAAGTTATGAAGTTTACGCGGACATTTAACAATATATTCTCCTCCTACTGCTAAATTTAAGATTGGTCGAGAATTAGCCAACGAAGTCTAAATGAAGGTTGTAGATCTTGTTTTTACCTACTCGTGGATATAAAGAACGTCGAAAACGGATCTCGTATGCCAAAGTTATGAATTTTTGAAAATCGGCTGATTTCCACCCTGTGTGCGATGCCACGTGTCAGCACCAGGCTGTGCCTGGGTGTCTCCAGCTGGCTCATGACGTGAGCATCATAAAAATCACGAAGTGAGTGACCCTCCAGCCCCCTATAAATAATAGGTGAAACCCTCTTCATTCCTCACGCCTCCCATCACTTCCATCTCTCTCTAGAACTTCTCTCTAGCCTCGAAGCCCCCCGAAAAGCCTAGGAAACTTCCCTAGCACGAGGCGGAAGTCCCGGAGTGCCCGAAGGCTCGGAGAAGAAGAGCCTTTTGGATCGGGAACGCTGCTCCAACGGAGCCCAGTTTTGAGTAAAACCGTTGTAAGTGAGCTACGCCTAACCTATCTTTAGTATAGCTTATGATCCAGTATAGTAATGTTATTGGGACCTTATAATAAATACTTGGGCTATTATTATGAGTTATATAAGTATTGTTTAACGCTTATATAATAGTAATAATAGCTAGACTATTATTTTGTCTCAGTGAATAATAGGCTAAACTCTAGTGGTAATGATACTAGGTTTTGTCAAAGAAAAATTATGTTAAGAGTAACGAAGCGATGTCTGAGTTCGGAATCACCACCTTAACAAGTGAGTGCATGGTCTCTTTCATCTTACACATATATATGAATTATTTTATATAAAATACATGCTATGTGTGCATATTATCTTTATATTAGCTATCTATGCTGGATGAACGATTTTATACAAGTTTTATATGATTTAAACTGTATATGTATTTATATCTACATAATATGTTGGGTAAAACATGGGTAGATGAAATATGAGTTGGATGATGAGTTGAGAGGTGATATAAACCATGAGATAAGGGTGAGAGGTGGACGATGTGAGAAGCCTTGTTCCCAAATGCTGGCCCCGTCATCTAGTAGAGTATGGATGACAACCACAGATTATTCTAGATAGTCCAATGGAACACTAGCAGGCTCGCAACCTGAAGGTGTTGTGAACGATGAGTTTACCGGTGTACTCTAAAAACTCATTGACATGTATTGCGAGTGGACTCTTGAAAACGATACTGTCAATAAATGAAATAACCTTAGCAGTTGTTGTAACGCCCGTAGATCCGGGCTAGTCAATTTAGAGACGATAAGAATCAAAAATGACTTTTTTATGGAAGATTATTTAGAAGGATTAATCTTAACCAAGTTTTAGTATATGTCACAAGGTTTCCGTGCATATAAAGAACGCCAAAATCCGAGTTATAACGAAGAAGTTATGACTTGTCGAAGTTTCGCGACAGAACCGGCACAACCCAGCGTGACCCAGCGTGACGTAAATAGTGAATTTAAGGTAGATAGATATCTATCCTTAGTGATTTAAACGAGAGTCGAAGATGTCTTCGATAGTAGTCCAACGATAAAAAGACAGACAAAAACGGAGTTCAAATGAAGGAGTTATGAATTTTGAACGAAGTTTTCCTGTCCTAGCCTACTAAAGATAATATATAAGTAATATATTTATAATATATTAAAAATAAAGTCAAAATTAGCCAATGGAGTCTAAAATAGAGTTGTAGAGCATAATCTCACCTACGCGTCGATATAAAGAACGTCGAAAACGGAGTTCGTATGCGAAAGTTATGAATTTCTGAAGTTTGGGGCGCGAAACCCTAAAACTGTCAGATACCACGACGTGGCAAGTCTTCTGACACCTCTGGGAGTCCCCCAGATGCAACTTGTGATGACGCATGCAGTGACGACCAAGCCCACAACGTGGAAAAAGGTGCCACGATGTGGCAAGGGCAGATTTTGCCCTATAAATAGATTTGAAGGGCCAGCCAAGTTTGGTTGCTCATTCTCTCATCTCTCTCCCTTATTACATTGTTTTACGTGCATTTTTAACCCCCGATACCCCAGTATCACCCCAAGACCCGAAGCAAGTCCCAAAGTACGAAGATCCCGAGAAGAAAAGAGTTTCCGAGCCGAAGCTCTGCCCGCGAGAAACCCGGTGTGTGAAGTGATCCCTATTTCACCGAAGAATATCTACTTGACGAGCTGTAGTGCTGTCCGATCATCTTCTAATCAAGTAAGTGGGTGGTCACTTTCTTCTAACATATAAATATTAAGTATTTTCTATGAAATACGTGCTATGTGTATAATATAAAGATGTTTATATGTGTGAGTGTGTGGTTACTTTCTTCTAACACATAAATATTAAGTATTTGTTATGAAATACGTGCTATGTGTTTATATATTGTTTGTTTATTTGAGATGAGTATGGAATGGATGAACTATTTATGTTTTAATGAGTTAAACTATATATATATTTTGTATCTATGAATATGTTGGGTAGGACATGGGTAGATGAGATGCGTGAGTATGGATCAGATCAAGAGGTTAGTTTTAGATCCGTGAGTATGGATTAGATCAAGAGATTGGATTTAGATCTGAGAATATGGAATAGGAAAAGAGATAAACTTGTTATTAATCCGGGAGTATGGATTAAGACATAGTAACTTGTCCCTAGTCCGGGAGTATGGATTGGGCACAGTTTAGATCCGGGAGTATGGATCAGAACAGGATTTAGGTATAGTAAATTGTCCCTAGTCCGGGAGTATGGATTGGGCACAATTTTAAATCCGGGAGTATGGATCAGACCAATAGGTAAACTTGTTATTAATTCGGGAGTATGGATTAAGACATAGTTAATTGTCCCTAGTCTGGGAGTATGGATTGGGCACAGTTTTAGATCCGGGAGTATGGATCAGACCAAGAGATTAGTTTAGATCCGGGAGTATGGATTAGAGAAAGAGGTTAGTTTTAGGTCCGAGAGTATGGATCAGGTGGAGAGATTAGTTTAGATCCGTGAGTAGGGATCAGAAAAAGAGGAAAAGTTTATATACGAGAGTTTAGATCGTGGCTTTGTGAGGATCGTTGGGGTGGGATAAGAGTTGCTTTTATATGGTGAAATTATATAATTTTGGATGTTCTATATATATTTATATGATATAACATTATAGGATGAAAACCCTATATGCTCACTAAGCTCCCAAGCCTGACCCACTCAGTTTCCTTTGTATCACAGGTATAGATACGAAAGCTTTTTTTCATCTGAGAATGTACATAGAAGAGAGATAGGCGGTGGGGGTTAAACTAAGGCAGTGGATATATTGCTGCATCGCCATCATCAATGGTGAATAACAACATCGACCGTCGGCGGTGAAGGTAGGAGAGTGGATTTGACAAAGTATAAAGTGAGCGATCGAGGAAGCATCGATGGGTGACCGAGATTGACGCTTTGAGAGAGGTTTAGAGGAGCGATTTTGAGAGAGGATAAAGTAAGCGGTAGAGTAAGGCGGTGGAAGTAAGGATTAAAGCTGGTGGTGGTGAAAGATCGCCTGTACATTGATGAGTCAAAGCGGTGGAGTTGGAACAACAATCGAATTGTGATTGACTAGGAAATCGGTGAAGAAAATAGGTGAGAAACACGTCTCGATAATGTTTGTAGAAAATGAAAAAAACTACCCAGAAAAAGAATGCACAGCAACAAAGCTAAAATATGAGAGACCACTATAAATGGAGGACTATTACTGCCAAAACACCATCAATTTTACTGTTCCTAACAAAGCCAATATATATATATATATATATATATATATATATATATATATATATATATATATATATATAGGTTCAGGTTCATTTGAGACCATGCTAATTTTGTGAGACCGTGAGACCAAATCTAAAAATAATTTTAAAATGTAAAATAAAAGAAAAAATCCAAAAATTCTTTTTTTTAATTATTGTTTTCGGAGTTTAACTAAAAATAAATAAAAAATTACCGTTTTTTTGAAATATACATGAAATATTTTAATAGAATATTATACTGTACATATTCTAATATGATTTTTAGAATATTCAGAATATTCTACTAGATTTGCCAGATATGTAGAATATTCTAAATATTCTACTAAAATATGTAAAAAAATGTTTTTTTTTGTATTTATTTTGGTATTTTTTTTGGAAAACATATATTCCGAAAATAATATTGGAAATTTTTTTTTTCGAAATTTTTTCAATTATTTTGCATTTTAAAATGTTTTTGTTTTATCTAATAAATGAGTGGCTAGGATTGTGTCTCACGGTGTCACAAAATTAGGCCGTCTCATATGAACCTAACAATATATATATATATATATATATATATATATATATATATATATATATATATATATATATATATATATATATATATATATATATATATATATATATATATAAAACTTGAAATTGATAAAAAAGAAATATATATTGGGATCATTTCAACAATCATATTGATTATTGAACGGAATATTGTCCAACCAACATCCTAAAATACATGCCTCCAACTACCCTCATACTATCCAAATCTCCACTAAACAATTTGACTAAGATTTTTATTTTATAAATTATTTCAATTCCAAATTGTAGGTGTTTTTTAATAAAGATATAAGTTTTTGAATTAAGGATAAATTAATATTTAGTGAAAGTTAATGTGTTATAATACCTTTTTACTACCATTTCCCAATGAAACTATTGACTTATTTATTAGTTTGTCATTAATTTTGTTTTCCCCAATCCCCTTCGAACTAATGTTTTTTTTTTCTTTTCTCTGTAATGTTAATTTGGTTTTATGAATTACACGTTTTATTTTTATTATCTTTATACTTTAAAAACCGAATATAGAAGAAAATGGTTAATTGTTATTTATGACCGTAATATATCAATATCACATACAAATTTCGAAATATTTTCCCAACAATCAGGCCCGTTCCAAAGGGTGAGCGATAAGGACGACCGTCTAGGGTCCATTTTTTAAAGGGGTCCAATTTTTTTTATAAAAAATGTTATATTTAAAAGATAGTACAAGTAATTTTCTTTCGATTATGAAGTTATTATAAAAAACTTGATAACATTTGTGTATTTTAAGGATCCATTTTTTTTTTTCGTCCTGGGCCCAAAATATATTTGGAACGCCCTGCCAACAATGCAAACTATTTTGATAGCTATTATAAATGATTGACTTTTGTGAAGCCACATATCAAGTATTAACTAATGGGTTTGAGATGAAAAAACTTTCTAAGATGGTGGCTACTTTTTTGAGAATAAATATAAAATATGAATAAGTTTTATGTTATGAAACTCGTGTTTAAAAAGTTATTACCATAAAAACGACATAGTTTCTAAAATATGTTGTTAAACATAAATAGTCATAGCTTAAAAACTTTGTAACATCAAAAATCAATAACGTCTTTGAAATTGTTTTGAACATTGTGAAATTTATATAATAATAAAAATAACGATTTTAAAGAGAAGAAAAACTTAATGGAAAAGAAAACAATTAATAGTTCAATCAATAGAATTATGAATAAGTACTTTGTTTTACTTTTACCATTTATTTTCGACGTCAATAGACGTGGATTGAAATCGCACATATAATTAAAGATATCATTAATTCAAAGATGGAGACTCTAAACCAAATTAAGTTATATGTTATGGCTTTTGGATAACTTGAAACTTGAAACTTGAAACTTGAAACTGAATCCGATTCCTTAACCTTATTCTCAAACTAGACATTCCAATCTCCTTCTTTAGTCAAGAATCCCTCCTCTTGTCTCTTTCCTCTTTCTTCAGAAGACTCTTTTCTGAAAGTCCATCTTCCAAACAGAATTATTAGCACTTTCTATTTCTGTCATGACACCAAAAAATCCACATTTCTTATCTGTTCAAATCAGCCAAAGTGGGTGAGAATACTTAAACCCGTGAACGAATTTCACCTTCTTCCAACAACACCTAAACAAGTTCCAACTTTTCTTGAATATTTTCGAGCTTTTGATCATATACCCACATAGAGAATATCCATAAACTTACACTCAATCCTTATTTCTTGTTTGAATAAACCGAATGTCTCTTGTTCATTGCACCTGCATTTCTCACCTTCATCAAGAACGGTAAAAAGATCATAGTATTTTTCTTGAAAAGTTTCGATCTTTCTGAACATGGGTATATGATTGTTTTTTATTCCTTGAGCTTTTTATTATATACCCATGTCGAACTAGCATTTTAGACACCACACCGATTGCCATTTTACCCTTTTTTATGTGTTTGAATGTTCTTGATTCTTTGAGCTTTTGATCGTATACCCAAATGGAGAAGGGCCACAAGCTTATTCTTATTGCGACTTCATCAATTTCGTTGGTTGTGTTCATTTTCCTGGGTTTGATTTGTGTCTGTAGAAGAAAAGGGTCCAGAAATGATGAATCTCGGGACACAGAATCAAGCTTTGAAAGTAGTACAGAAATGGAAATAAATGGGAATTTAATAAGGTTTAATGGTGGTGAAGATCTGACTTGTGCTGATATACTCGATGCCCCTGGTGAAGTTATTGGGAAATCAAAATACGGGACTTTGTACAAAGCTAATTTGGCAACGAATAATTCAATCGTATGTTTGAGATTCTTGAGACCAACTTGTACAGAAAAGGTACAAGATTTGATGCCTATGGTACAACTTATGGGCTCAATTCAGCATCCTAATTTAGTTCCTCTTTGTGGGTTCTATTCTGGGCGTAGAGGTGAAAAGCTTCTTGTTCATCCCTTTTACGAAATGGGAAATTTGGCTCAATTCATCAAAGGTAATCTTTTTTATTTTCTACCCTTCCGTTTTTTCTTTATTGAGATGCTAATTTTTTTCAAAATTTTTGGCAGATGGAAAAGACGAATGTCATAAATGGACAGCCATTTGTAGGATATCGATGGGGATTGCTAGAGGATTAGATTATCTACATACGGGATTTCAAAAACCGATAATCCATGGAAATCTCAAGTCAAAGAACATACTCTTGGGTCAAAATCACCAACCATTTGTGTCGGATTTTGGTCTACACACTTTCTTGAAACAAGATGCAGCTCAAGAAATGCTCGAAGAAGCTGATATTGAAGGGTATAAAGCACCTGAATTGATGCAAATGGAAGAAACGAATGAGGCGACTGATATTTACAACTTTGGAGTGATTTTACTGGAATTACTTACGGGAAAGGAAGCAGTAAACAAGAAAGGAAACCCTAATCAAGATTCTTATTTGGCAACCTCGTTGAGGATTGCAATCTTGGATAACCGGATATCAGATTTGTATCATCCTGATATTCTCGTTGATGAAGATAATGGTGATGGAAGTTTGATGAATGAAGAACGTGTTCTTGGATTGTTCACGATGGCAATGGATTGTTGTTCTCCATCGCCTTCTCTCAGGCCTGATATAAAGCAAATCTGTAAGAAACTTGAAGAAATTTGACAGCAATTGGGACTATCATGATCATGTTTGAAATATCCCAGAATCCTGACAATTTGAATATTCAACATATTGGTGTTCCATGATACATAAGAGGATTGGTTTCTTGAAATAGTTGGGATTTGATAGAGATGATTTATATGGTCATATCTCAGAAGAATCTTGTGAGAGCATCAATGGAATAGGATGCCTACATCCATGGAGTTGATGCAAATATAAGGGAAAAGACATCCGTTTAACAAAAACTTACATTTTTTGTAATCTTTGGTATGGATAAAAAGAAGATTTGTGTTATTTGGAGGATTTGTTGTAAATTGAATTGAGCTAACAAAGCTTAAAGTCAGCTAACTGTAACTAGAAATACGATTTAATTTATATAAGTTAGGTATTGAAGTAATGATGTTTTGAATGTTGAAAGAATAGTTGCTAGCATTGCCAGGGGAGGAGCTTCAACGATTTATTCGGGGGAGCGGGAAATATAATATGTATAAAAATTGGTAAGCAGGGGGTCACAGCCAAAATTTTATAGTTTTGGGCCTAAAATATATAAAATGAAACTAAAAGGACTATTTATAACCAAAAATTCCGGGGGGGCCACAGCCCCCCTAGCCCTAATAAAGCTCCGCTTATGAGCATTGGCACATTTGAAGATTAAAAAAGTTGGATGCTTTGCTTTGATCTCATTGTTAGAGAAGCAGGGGAAGAAATATCAATAAGTAACTTGGATAATTTTAGGGGTTGTGTGTAAAATTTTCAAAATCTGTATTTTGACCCTATTGCATCGGGTATCATGAAATCAAATTTAGGATAATCCTGGAAAACTATATCCTAATTCCAAACAACTTAGATATACAAACACAAAAAATACATTGTTTTATGGCGAGACAAACAAGTTGCAACAAAAAAAAAATTAATGTATATGTAAAAGTTCTCTACAAACACGCACTTTTCAGTTATTTGGAGGGAAAAATTGTGTATCTTGGAAAAAAAATACAACCATTCGAATTTTAGGGTTTAATTATTTATCAATACTTGATGGTTTAATTAGAAACCAATAGAGATAGAACTTATTTTGTAATAAGCCAAAAGCTTTAAATTCGGAAGATAATTATATGAAGACAATTAATTATCTTAATTAGATAATTACTTAGTTTAATGATGTTTGGATATCAACCAAATCTCTAAGAGTTGTACAAGTATAAAAAGCATTCAAATTTTTACGAATAAAGAGAATTTCAAACCCTAGTACATGTGTGAATTTTATGAACTTAAATCCAGAGAGTAGATATTTGCTTAATTGCTTTAGTCGATACTATTGATTTGTAAATTTTGATTAAATTATGTTGGTATCATTATGAGTAGGAAAGCCCTTTCGAAACATTTTCTTTTATGATATCAAATTCGTTAGACATTTATCCAATGTAAATGTAACAAAATACCAAGTTTCAAGACAAAAACTAAACAAGAAATTAAAAATTATTTAATAATTTCTCTACCGTTAATCTGTTGGAAAAATCCAGAAATAGAGCTACGTTACCATATTCTCTAGTCCACCAAAAACTCCTACACCAGCAGCCTTATTGGCGTTGGTTCTGCTGACTCGTCATCCTACTTTAGTCAATGGTCTATTTTCTTGCCTACTGTCACTTTCCCCCACAAAAGAACTCGAATGATCACGTCTTTCTCTCTTTCTCTCTCTAAAAGCTTTTGATTTTAGCTGTTCCTCAAGATTCGCTGCGAGAAATCTTAGTATCGATTAACCGCAAATCGGAAGGTAAACCCTCAATTCATTTATTCTGTTTTCGCAACTCTCTAGGGTTTCGTTCTTCGTAAGTTTTTGATCCTTACTGTTTAATGATATCTGTTGTTATACATATATATGCGTTTCTATATATACGTTTGAAGATTGATCGCTTGCTTTCAGTTTGTTTACAAACACATATTTCATCATTGAATAAGAATACAAGTGGTGTGACTAATCGGTTCTTCAGTTTCTTGACTCTTTTTTTTCCCTGTGGAATTCGAAGTTTTGCGGCGATCATTGATGTGATTATCTCCGTTTGATATTGAAAAATTGAAATTGATTTAGTTAGTTTGTTCCAAGAGTACTTACGTACGCTGTGTGGATATTTTGAAAGCAATCATAACAACCCAATGATCATGTTACTTTCTTTTTTCAAGTTAGAGAGCCTCAAATTGTAAAAACTGCTCTTCTTTCTAGATTGTTTGTCTAGTGATCAAGAAATTACATGGCTTTGCCTGAAACATATGAAAGTTAATAAATATACATCGTCTGGAACTTTGATCCTATCCTTAGTGATAAAAACTCTTGTCAACATATAGTCACAAAAGATTAACCTTTTAATTACTTATTCTATTCACTGATTGATTATCTTTCTTTTACATTGGTGTAAAAGAAATCAGCTTAATGCCTTCAGTCGTTTCGCCTCAATGGCAAGAGAAGGCCAGTGGTTTCTTCTCATCTTCAGGTAACTTAACTTAACTTATGTGCTCTTTCACTTGACAATTCTGAGTTTCTCTTCATAAATTAAACAAACAATGCAGGGACAAAACTGAAAGAAGCTGGACAGTCTGCAGGAACATTTGTTGGTGAAGTTGCTAAAGATGCAAAAGGCAATGTTTCAGAAGCTGCAGGAAAATTTGGCTCTGTGGTGAAAAACAGATGGTCTCTCTTTCAACAGCCATCAACAAGGCAAGCAATGCAGGAAAAACTTGTCAATGCTGCTGCTACTACAAGCTTCTTTCTAAGAAAAGGTGTTTCAGAGACAAAAGAGAAAGTTGTTGTAGGGAAAACTAAAGTAGAAGAGGTAACTACTAACTACTAAATACTAATCCACCTTTTAATTATTTATGGTTTAATTTTATCATTGACTTTTCTCCAGGTGGCAAAGAAGACTGCCCAAAAGAGCAAAACTCTGTTGACTGATATTGAAAGATGGCAAAAGGGTGTTGCAAGCACTGATGGTAAGTTTGTTTTTATATTTTTACATAAATAGTCAAAGAAAAGTCTTTTAAACTGACATGAAATTGTTTTGTTCAGTGTTTGGTGTTCCAATAGAGGTTACAGTACAGAGGCAAGAATCCAGCAAGCCTGTTCCTTTTCTGTTAATAAAATCTGCAGATTATCTTGTTTTATCAGGATTAAACTCACCTGATTTATTCAAGTCTGAAGGAAACAAGAAAGCCATTCAGCAGTTGGTTTCATTATACAACCAGGGTAAGGGTACCAACTCTAGTCCAAATTTCATCAATATTTTTGTAATAATTCGTTGTGATTTGTGAAATGTAAATGTAATTAACTAATTACAACAGACTTGAATGCACCACTACCTGAAAATGTGAACCCAATTGACGTTGCTGCCCTTGTGAAGTGCTACCTTGCGAGCCTTCCTCAGCCATTAATCACTCCAGACCTCCACAATGAAGTGCGTGGGGCCCGTTCCAGCATCCCACTAATGAGAAGCATATTGAAAAAGCTTCCCACAGTCAATTACATGACACTTGAACTCATTACTGCTTTATTGCTACGTGTTAGCAAGAAGTCGCTTCTCAACAAGGTCCTCTCTCTCTCTCTGTTTTTTTTTTACAAATAAATAAATGATTAGGCGTTGTAGTAATCATAAATTTTGTTTAGATGGATGCTGGAAGCCTTGCTATGGAGATGGCTCCTATCATTATGTGGCAGAAGGGACAACCACCAGAAACTTATAAACAGTTCTGGAATCAGCCCTCAAAGACTCAATCCAATGCAAATCTTGATTCTGTACAAAACTATAACGAATGGGATATGCTTGCAGGTTTGTGTTCTCTAATGCCCTTAATAACAATATGATTTTCTTCATTTGTTTATTAAACCATATTCTACTTTTAAGCTGTAAACTCTACATCTTACTCGTAATGATGCTATAATATATAGTATTATGTCATGCATTTAGCCTAGAATCTGGGAGTTAATTTTAATTTTTTTTATTGGTGTAAAAAATTCCATCCAGATGAGAGTGAAGATTCAGATGTTTCCTCAGCAATCCCATTGGATGATGGGGTGCGAATCGACTTCAGTGGCATAGAGGTTTTACAGTGTCTGATAGAACATCACAATGCCATTTTCACTGATGCAAATGAGACTGTTTGGAGGTGACTCATATCTTCTTCATCATTTTCAAATTTGATTCAATTTTCTCATCAATAAAATTCATTCTCTCATATCATCAAACTTACCATAAACTGGAGCTTTTCTTTTTGGATTGATGGTGATTTGTATATTCTATTCTGTGAGGTTCATTACATAATGTTTTTAGGTTAGGAATGTATGCAAAGCAAAAGGTTTCTTTTACAAGTTTGTATATTATAAAGGTTATGATGTTTGGTTTTCCTTTTTGTGCGGTTTATGTGGTTTGGTTTGAGCCTATTATATTTAGAAATCAAATTACAGCTAACAATATACTACGAATTTGTGCATAACAAGTGTAACATTTTATTAAACTTGGATTTATAATTACAAAATAACCTTTTCTTATTTTCTTGGATTAAATATTAAGTTGGCATCATGCATGCAGTATTTTTGTGTATTGTTTGTCTCTGATGATTACTAGTTAGATGACGCAATATCCTTAATTCCTTTTGTACAACTTATAAGTCTGATTAATAATGTAACTTTTAGTAAGATGTTTAATTATAGGCAATGTTTTAATACAGTATCATGGATAATTGTTATGATGATCACAATAATCAAAATATATTCAATGGTTACACGTGCAATCTCTGAAAGTTAAAGATATACTATAAAAGATTAGATATAACAAAGTAAAGAAGTCTACATTGATAGTATAGATTGGCTTAGAAAATTGAATTGGAAGCGGCAATTTTCTGTAGTCCCATGTAGTTGGGGGAAAAATCTACAATAGGTTTAAAAGGGTTTTCTTACCTTAAGCCTTCGAATGCTTTAGTGGAGGATAAGGTATGGTTCAAGCCCACAAATGTGAATAGACAAGAGGTTTGTGGAATGACGTGATTTACTTTGCCTTTTTGGGAGCTGAGAGTTAAGGAACTTTTAATTTTAGCAAAATTCTGGTCGGATCGGGTTGGACCAATCCAATTAATGTGTGACTTCATACCGTGACGATGTACTATGGCTCTCGCGGTTATTTTGGGTGTATCCTAGGGTTTTTAAGGATAAGATTACAATTTTCTTGCAGCTAAATTCCACACACAAGAGACCAAGAATTCTCTCTGCTCTCCTCTCTCCGTCTGCATTCTTCCAGTTTCTATGTATTCATTTTGAATTTATCGGTTCTTCCATAGTTGGTGGAACGAATGATAACCTGCATTAGATCATGGAGTTTTATGTTGAAGCTTACAACAATCGAGCAACGTAAAATCCTTTAAGGACATGAGTTCTTTTGCGTCGTTTTAAAAGTCAAGAATCTATGATCTTCTAATTGGTTTTACTTTTTTTCTAACTCGTCTTAAAACTCTTCATATAATGGAACAACCTTCTTCTACTAAATCCTATTAGTTATTCAACTACTTCAGCGTAACTAAATCAGCCTCCTACTTTCTGACATTAAATTATCTAGTGGGTATTAGACTGGAGGGTGTGGGAGGGAAGGTTCCCTCACTTTTGGTGGGACATACCCTTCTTTCCCTCGTTTTCCTTTCCCTCACTAAAAACTCAAGGGATGGATAGGAAACCCTTCCCTCACTTTTTGGTCCAATAAAAACCCATTTCCCCAATTTGGAATAAAAAAGAAAAAAAATGCACAGCCAATCGTTAGAAGAGAGAGAGAGAGAGAGAGAGAGCGGGACTCTCTCCCCCCACCCTCTTCCTGCTGCTTCTTTCCCGCACCCCCGGTGTGGTGTTTCACCATACGGGAAGCCTTCCCGCGGCTTCCCCACTCCCCACTCTGTCCGGCCTTAGTGTTTATGTCTATGTTCGTTATCCATCTGTACCCCCTCATAAGGGAGGGATATAAAAATGTGTTGGAGAAGTTGTAAATATGGATGCCAATATACATACACATATCCCACTTGCCTACGATGTTTGTGAACATTCAATGGCGTGTACATATAGTGTCAACGTGGGTTACTTAACCAACCTAATTCTTTTACAAGCAGTATATAAAATTTATTTGTGACCTACATTAATTTGTTTGACAAAAAAGTTAAAGATAAATCAAGACTTTTAAAGCCCACCTTTTATATCTCTATAGCTGAAATACTTAATTACGGATTAAAAAATAACCTTATATATTTTTTGAGTGATATATTTGTGTCATATAATAAAAAAATGAGTGATTAATTTTTAAGTGATATTTAATGTTATATCTTAAAAAAATGTTTTAGATAGTATTAGTAATGATACAATTGTAAAAATATTTCATGATATTAGTATTTGTCGGATACAATTGTAAGAACTTTAAATCTTTTTGGTTTACTTATACGATCCGACCTCCTACTACTATTTTTGACTATTTGGTTTCTATATACCAGTTTTATTTAAATAGCGAATCACATATATATATATATATATATATATATATATATATATATATATATATATATATATATATATATATATATATATTTGTTCTAGACTTTCCATATGAAAATATCTCTGCAGTGCACTATTAAGTGTTCCACTACTTGTTGCCTTCAACACATATGTTGCTACTAGTCAACTTGCTGTGAAAGAGTCAGCTAGGTACTCTGGTACTCCCTATAATGACAAAACCAAGGTTGTGAAGATCGGGATCATACGTAGGATCGTTCTCAGGTTTACAAAATCAGGATTGTAAGATCGATATCGAGATCCTAAGACCCACCGAAAACAACATAATTATAAGTTTAATTCATGCAAAATTCACATTCATCAACCACTTTACATATACCGCTCTTGATAAGAAGCGTAATCAATAAGGGTAAGAAGCAATATCAATCAGTTTACGGTTCAGAAAATAGGTATTATTGATTGACATGTGGGTTAGGCGACTGGATTAATTAGTAAATGGGTAGAGAAATGAGAATTCAGATTAAAATTTGTCAATTTTCATAGAGTGGTAGGATTGGATCGGATCTCGATCCTACGATCCCATATGCGATCTTACGGTCCTACAATCAAGATCGGGATCTTGACAACCTTGGATAAAACATAATCTTAAACTTCTTGTTAGATTTTAAGTTATATTTTATGAAATATTGCCATTGTCTACTCTTTAAAATTAAAAAAATAGGATCGCTAAGTTCTTGTGTAGTATACGAAGGTGCTTATAATGCAATTTTAGCCCGCGAACTATTGTTGTTTGTTATTAATTTGGGGATACGTGTTGTTTTTATTATCGATAGACTTTTGTACGATTGATATCATTTTCTTTCAAGAACTCTTTTAATGAATTCATAAAATAGTAATATTTTCAAGAGCTCTTTTAATGAATTCATAAAATAGTAATATTATAGTAGTTGTTTGTGGCGGATCGACATGGGAGTACGTTAATGATCGTTAGGAGTATTTTCCAATTCGCTTCAGAATAATCAAAATTTGTATTTGTATTTCGTTATAACTTATTATGGTTGATTAGTTTGGTGGCAAGAGCACTACACTAGTAGATAATCAAATACGATATCCTACAAATATCTCACAGTCGGCACTATTGCCTTTTGCCTATATAAATAGTAACGTCAATTTTGATTTTGGTCCATTGTTGCAAGTCTTTTTCGAGATGATTAATATTTTTAGTTTTGGTCCATTGTCGTAATTTTTTACCGCAAGATTGTTATAATTAATATTATGATTGGATTTTTGTTATAACATTAATTAACACATGTTTCAAATTTAAATGATAATTGTTCAAAAATTGACCCCTTTTAGAGCATAACAAATGAGCTAGACTACTACCAATAAACACATAATTAAACTATTTCCAGACAAACATGTGTGATGTGTCGATCCTAAGCTTTCTCATGCACTCAACATGAGTACTTAGATTAGGTTTGAAATCCAAACACTGAACTATTACTGTATATCGTATATTAGCCCATATTAGATAGCCTAACCTATTTGTGTAGATAGGCCCATTTGTATTATTATTCTATGTATTTATACATTACGTGAATAGAATGGAAGGCAAGAGAGATTATCCACCCTGATATGGTATCACAGACAAACTAGCAATCTAAACCCTAATGACCCCACCCCGACTGCCATCTTCTCCGGCGCCGACTGCACTCTCTGCTACTCTCGTTCTTCGCAACAAAAAACCTTACCTTTGCCAAATAACATCACAATTGAGGCCTAAAATCGTGGCTAATACCTTTAGCGACAAAAAAGGGTAGCCGGTATTACCTCGTAGCTAATACCTTTAGCAACAAAAAAGGGTCGTCGGTATTACCTCGTAGCTAATACTCAAATGTCATCGCAATTGGTGTCGTCTCTGACAGATGTTGTTGCTAAAAGCCCCGGTCGTCGTTATTAGTGTCGCCTCTATTAATTTTCCGGCAAACGGTTGGAGTTTTTCCGGAAAAGCTTCTCAGTGAGGCACAGGTGTCATCGCAATTGGTGCATGTCGTCACAAAAGTTGTCGCAACTATTTTTTTTAAACAATTTACATATGATATTAGTTTATATATATATATATATTATAAATGCAAATTTTTTAAAAAATACAGAAATCATAATCTACAAATCTACATTACATAAAACATCAAATAACATAAAACAATACATACCACATTACATACAACATCAAATATATCACATTACATAAACAATCTAATAAACAAGAAATACTAGTCAATACCATTCATAAAACTATCTAATAAATCCAAAATAACATCATACATAACATAAAAACAAGAAATACTAGGCATATATACTTTTACCACAAAAACCTAAATCATATACAAAAACTTCAAAATCACCATATATTCACATTTACATTCACCAGATATACATTTTACATTCACTAGATATACATATTTATGCATTTAATATAAACACACACACACACACATATATTCACATTCATCATACCCTACCAAATACAAACACGGGCAAAGAATTGCACCTGTGGCCGGAGAAATGAAAAATCTGACGATGGTGCTGTGAGGGTGGCGGTCGCCGGAAAACAACCATGATGTGGCAGTGATGCTATGGTGGTTTTAATGGTCCTTATAACATCAAAATTCATGAAATTAGGCCCAGAAGAGAAATAGAAATGAGGGATATCGAGTACGTTGCTGTCGCTGGAGATGGCCGGAGAAGCTGATTTTTTTGTCGTACAACGTTGAGTGATGACAATCCGACAAGCTGAGTGGGAGTGGAGAGAAGTGGCGCCGCCGGTGAAGTGAGTGGTAGATGAACCGATGACAATCATCACACTTTGTCGGTGAACTTGTCTAGTCACCAAAGAAAAATGTAGAGAGAGTGGCAGTGGGTAGCAACTATTTTGGGAAGAACGAAGGAACAAAAGGAACGACACCTTTAGCGGCGACCATAGGGAAATAGTGACGATGTCTTGGAGGGAAAAAGACGCGTCATTTCTACATAAGTGTAAGTTGTAAGATTAGGTTAAAACGTAGGGTCAAGATCTCTTCTATGGTGGTCACACAACATTAGCGGCGACATGTCGTCGTCCCTATTGCTTCATGAGAATTTATACCCTAACCGATGAATCATTTTAAAACCGAACGACCATGATGCAATTTCATGTGGGACACTCGGATTGCCGGTAGGAGGCTATTAGCAACGCCAATAATCTACAACACACACTTTTAGCGATGACAAAAAGAGAGTTTGTCGGATGTCGTCGCTAAAGCGTCTGTTGTCGCTAATAGTGGCATTGCTAAAGCCTTATTTCTTGTTGTGCTTCTTCTTCCTCGACTCTTTTTAATGGCCAACGACGATATCCCCCCTCTTACAGAAAATCTCAATCCATATAGCATCATAAATATCAAAGCGTATATCTCGCTCATCCTCGATTTAAGTCGAATGAATTATGACGCTTAGAGAGTACTATTTCCCACTCACTGCAAAGATTATGGAGTCGACGGGCATATCGACGATACCTTCGTCCCCAAAGGTGAGAACCATGAGGAATTGGAAAATCTCGCTTCCCTGGTATCTATGTGGATCTATGGCACTCTCACTCAACCATTGCTCAACATGGTTGTCAAAAACGACTTAGAAGCAACCGATGTCTGGCCTGTTACTCGGGATTCTCGATTATTCTGTTTCTTGATGTTATCAATGTGTAGTGGTCAAATATGATCATTTTCTTCTCGGGACCTTTTACCCTTTTTCATCATGTGGGAATTAGAATTAATTTCGGTTTATCTACTTCTATCTATATGGGGAGGAAAAAAAATGTCTCTACTCAGCCACAAAATTTATTTTGTACACGGCGGGAGGTTCCATGTTTCTCTTAATGGGAGTCCTGGGTGTTGGTTTATATGTATCTAATGAACCAACATTAAATTTTGAAACACCAGTGAATCGGTCATATCTTGTGGCTTTGGAAATAATATTATATATTTTTGGTAAACGCTTGAAGAATTATTTCGAGACACTAAAGAGTTAGGTCTATCGAACTCAAAAACAAACTTCGGAACTTAACTCTTGGTTATCGAACCGTTGGTGAATTTTTCTCCAAACTTGGTTCCATATCGAATCTCTTAGCTAACATTGGCTTCCCGGTTCCTGAAAAGACTTTGGTTACCCACATTCTCAACAGATTGGGGCCAAAGTTTGACAACATTGTCACACTTATTCGCCACCATGACCCATTGCCAAGTTTTAACCAAGCTCGCTCCATGCTCACTCTTGAAGAAACACATCTTGATCACAACCGACCATCCCAACCAACCCACTCGGATCACTCTTCCGCTCTGCAAGTCCTCTATTCTGATCAAAGTGTTTCTCCTCCTCGCTCCAGTGGAAACTAGCCTCGTGGCAGCAACAACAATCGAAACAGCAACAACAACAATGTGAGCAACAGGTGGGACGAAAAAAGGAACAATTAGAGCAAGACGAAGTTAAAGAAACATCGACAAGAACTCAAATAACAATTGGCATATATGTTAAACATATAATCATACAACGTCCTTCGCTTTCGATAGGAAGGGTAGGAGGTGGATATAGAGTTTTTTGCTTACGGCGATTTTCAACCGGTAAACTTGTAGCCTTCCTTTTAGGAACACAAACAAGCCCTAACATTTTGGTTAAATTAGTTAGGTTAAAATATTATATTTAGTGGACTATCGTATTTGATTTAATATAGTATACAATGTCTTTTGCAAAACTAGCTATATTGGCTTTCCGCTACCGCAGCTGATAATTGGTAGCTGGAAGCTATAACTTTTATCTATACAAAAGTATTTTACAAAAATAGCTGTTAGATTTTTAATATGAAAAATCAGTTAAAAACTAAAAACTAAAAGCTCTCAAAAGCAACTTAAAGTAAATTTTGGATTCATAGTTAAAAAAAACAAAAAACAAAAAAAATACTAGAAGCACCTTATGCTAAATGACTTTTTTTCCGAGCTTTTTTTAAAAGGCTTCATGCCAAACACGCCAATAGTTGTCATTAGTACGATGAAAACATTTGGCAATAGTGTTTTATCATATATAACTGGTTGAAGACAACTATGAAAATCTTTACGCGCTTGTTTCATGTGGTTTTAAAAATATTGTCTGTTTGGTCAGATTTTTTTTAAAATCCTTTTAAGTTATTTTATACTATTATATATGTTTTTTATTTTTTATATTAAAAAATTAACAACAAAGGGCACTCTCTCGTTTAACACAATTACAAACAACCTACTAATTTCATTCTCCATTTCAATGCCCTTATTGGTTTTATCCTCCCAATTCTCAAGAATGTTGATTTTGATAACCCAGTTGGATTTTGGAAGATCATTTAAGGGGTTCGATTGGTGAATAGGGTGAAGAATGTGAGCATAGGGTTTGAATAACCCAATTAATATTTGGCTTTCTTTACCGGGTCGAATAATAAAAAAGATTGCAGATAGGAAACTATGAAGACTTAGGATTAAGGTTGTAGAGTAGTATTTGGGTAGTATAGGATCTAGCAATCTAGCTTTTTTTGTTTGGGTTGATACTTGATATCATTAGTTGTTTACCCTCTCAATCTCTCGTGTTTTCTTGTTAACCTTTGCTCCTCTTTATATGCAAATTTTTAGCTTACTAGTTTCTTCCTTCTGACAAACTCCTTTGTTTTCTTCATTACGACTTGATATTTTTGTTTGCAGGTATAATCCAACGTGGGAGCCTCCATTTAATCTTATCTCATATCTTTTTGTATTTCTATATTATTTCCGTCTTCTACGGAAACGGTCTCTTTATCGGGAGTGTCGACTATCCTACCTCCCCTTACCCCATTTATATGAGACTTGGGTAATATTGTTGTTGTTTCTTTACTGAAATGAATAATGGGCATAGTCGAAAGAATCAGAATATCGATTTACGGTTACCGGTTTCTTCACTAGCCACGATGGTGATTTAATGACTAATGAGATTGTTCAAATTCAAGCTCTCGGAATTAGCGTCCTTGTCAAAACTACTCATACTTAGTGGAAGAAACGAATTTAGGTTAATTGGTATAGCGGAAGAAATAGTAAGTGTTCTAATAGTTGGATAAGTTGGATTCAAAATTCTCTTGAAATTGTCTTGATGTAATTGTTTTTTCTAAATGCTTGCTAGTTTTTGTTAAATAAAATAATTCAGTTGTTAAAAAAAATATTAGGACATACATTTGAAAGAGAGTGAAAGATTTGATTAAGGTTTGATGTATGAAGGACCAAAATAATTTCCTTGAAAAGAACAATGACATGTGAATAAGTACTCTGGCTAATAGCTTTAAAAGAATGATGGGTTTTAAGTTGGACAATTGTATAGTGTGTTTTTTTATATAACATAACAAGATAAATTTTTTATATAACACAAATGTGAAAAAAATATTTTTTTATATTACAAAAATATGATGCATTATGATATTGTGTTTTGTTTTACTGACACAAAACGATTCAATTAAAACACAACAAATATGACATATATAACATAAAATAACCATTAGTTTATTTAGTTGATAATTAATCATACAAAACACATACGAAAACATAACTTCGTGTTTTTTTACATTAGCCACATATACAAATTAAAAATTTGTTTTAATCCCTATTCCTTTCATATGGTGTATGTATTGTTCATTGGTACTACAAAAAAAAATTAAAAAAAAAATTTAAAATTGTTGTATTTGCAAACTAAAAATTTCTAATATCTTGAAAGCATATAATGTATGTTACATCGTATCTGATGTTTATAACTTTTTAGGTGTAATTTTAAGAATCTTACACATAATTTTACAATATGTTAAGAGAAAAGGTTTTGCTTAATTTAATATGTATACACAACATTACAACTGCTTGAACATCATGTAAATATAACTCTTCAAAAGAGTTGATTGTAGAAAGAGAAGATTCAAACATATATAAAGACATAAATGACTGCGTCGTATCAATGTGTGATATACTAACACTCCACTTTAGAATCGAAGACTTGACGGGGATAGATAAAGACGTTTCAAGCCATGGGGGTGCATACACGAGTTCTAATACCATGTAAATATATGTGCAGCCTCATATTAACTCTCCAAAAGAGTCCATTCTAAAGAGAGATAAACTCCAACATATATAAAAAAACATAAGGGGCCAAATCACACCAATGTGTGATACACTAACCCATCATATAACTTTCATACTTCAAAATTCAAGTTTCACATTGTCAACATAACATTAAATAAAAAAATCGTGAATCACCCCAGAAAGGCATTTTCATAACAATTGCAAAGCAAATTTAATTATCTTTTTTCTTATTAAATAATTAGCTTGTTAGAAGAAATATGAAGATTATATATAGAAAATAAGCCATTTGAAATTTTGTATTTGACTAGCTGATTAAAAAATAAAAAACTAATGTATAGTTGATTATTAAAAAATTATTTGATTTTTTAAAAAATTATATAAAAATGTGCACTTAAATACAAAAACTTGAGTTTATAATAAAAACCGTGGGAATGCATATAAAAAAAGAGCCTTGCTTTATGCCAAAGTGTCTTGCAAAAACCAAAGTAAGGTCATTTTCCTAATAACCTAAAAGTCAATACAATCCTTATTCTAATAAAAGAATAGTTGTAATCTCCTTTTGACATATGTCATCCTATTAGGCATCGTAATTAATACATATTTTATTTAACTTTTGTCATTTGTCACCATATTAAGCCTCCTAATTAATGCAACCCAGTTGTCAACCTATTTATTCTCAATTTCAAATTTCAAATTTTAAATTTCTCACTCTAATTAAATTAAATTAATAACATAGAATAAAATTAAAATAAAATTAATACAAATTATACATGATATAATATTTCACATATTTATTTAAATTAACTATTATAATTTGATATAACAGAAAAATATCTTTTAATTAATAATTTATTTAAAATAATTGATTAATAATTTGAGAAATTAAATTGATTCCTACTTTTTATGCCTACAAATGTTCTCACTATGAAAATTTAATTAATTTTGTAACCGTGATTCTTACAGGTTATAAACTAGTTTAGTATATATTTGTATTTACCATTAAAAAAATAGTGAAAGCCACTGCCAAAAACATATACCAGAGCATGTAATTAATGAAGATAACTGGGTATTCGAGAGGTATCTGTATCTATTATAACTTAAATGCAATGGTAATCGTAAGTTACAATTCACCAATCAAACAATAAACATCGAAATACAATTTATGCACATACTATCGCATAATTTTGGTAAAACAGAAAGCTAAAACCAAAAACATTAACAACAATCAAAACATAAACAAAAAAATGTAATTTCATTGAAGAAAGAAGATTAGGGCAAACCAAAGAAGAAATGACGGAATACAAACATTCAAAATGAAGCAAGTTGCAATAAGCTTGCCGATAACCCTTAATTACAATCTTGAATGAACATGGACAAATCAAGTTGTCAATTTTGGAAGTTTGGAGCGCATCAACGAACCATAGGTGTTGTGAGGAAAAGGTATTTAGGTGTCGATTGGAGGAAAATCTGTGTAACATGGATGTATTGATGAGTTAATACGTTTTGAGATGGTGTTGTAAGCTTTCACCTGGAATAGAGAGATAGCCAGGAGGCAAAGCTGAAGAAGACGAACAATGGAGTATGGAGTTGATGAGCCGTCACTTTTAGCCTGAGCCGATGAACAGTAACCAACTCAACCGGTTATTGTTTATAAGCCTATTGTCTTTTAATTGTATATATAATCAATCATTTTTGATGCACCTGAGTTTGTTTATATTTTCAAGAAAAATATTTATGATAAGCAATTTAAAGATTTTTCCAACCTCATTAAAATAATACAAAATTATGATGTTTATGTCACTTAAAATATATTTGTGTTTGAAAATATAATCTTATTCATTCACGAACCGAGATCAATCATCTTTATTTTTACTAACTAGCTCCATATTTTATGTTTTAATACGGATATTATCATTACAAAATTATATTTTTCCAGTTTGAAACAAACAACACGAGTTCATAGCATATTTTGTTAGATTATTTAAGAAAAAAATATAAGTATTGCAAATTTTAAAAAGGAAAAAAAAAATTGTTATTTTCTGCCGACAAATATGAAAACGTAAGAAAATATGAAAAATAAATATTTTATTTAAACAAAGCGAGCAAAAAGATTCGGTGGGTGAAATCTCCTTCTCAAGGATTTGTTGAAACTAATTAAATAGTTGAATTTATACATGAAAATCCAAGCTAATTTCACATCAAATGAATTATTAAATTAATAAATTTAAAAAGATGTAACTAGAAACCCAACTAGAAAACGGACAAAAACGTCATATGAGTTGAGAGTAAAAGCAACGACCAATAACCACCATTAACGGCAGGATCATTGGGAAATATTTTATTTGTTTTAATGATATAAAATTTGTTTGATTTTATTTTTTTCTTCGCCCTTTTACTAAATTTCAAACTTTGAAATAGTAAGGACGGCACAGTACATCTTTAACCAACCGATATTAACTGACTTGAAAATCATTATTGATGAATTTGAAAATTATTGCTAAAAAAATCTGTATTTTTCAAAACAATGTGCCACGGTGCATCTTTAACCAACGGATATTAACTGATTTCAAAATTATTAGGCCGTATGGTATACTAACCACGAGGCACTTCGTGGTTGAGGTGACCACGAACCACGGACGTGCACACCGCCCCGGTGGTTCGTGGTAGGTCGTGCTCGTGGTTACTCGTGCTCGGGACAACGGATTCAAACGAGACATTTGATTGGTTGTTTGGTTTTTGGCCGATGAACGGCTATTTTGGACGTTTTTTTTTTATTTTTTTTTTTCAAACTCAATTATAAATAAACTTCTATTACCAAAACACATACACATTCTATTACAACACATTCTATTCTCTAAACCACAAAATACATACACATGGATCCCACAATACATATGGAATTTTTAAAAAGTTTTGACTCGGATGACGACGTAGAATTCGTCGAGACATTCTTCAATGTTGTGCAACACGTTCATGCCGAAGAAAGTTCGAATGCAGCGCGTACAAGGGCGGTCGTCAATCGTGATCACCAAGCCGCACACGACTTATTGGTACGTGATTACTTTGCCGCTAATTGTCTTTATAATGACGACTCGTTCGAACGTCGTTTCCGTATGAATAAGACTATATTTTTATGTATTAGTAATGCTTTAGAATCTCGTTATGATTTTTTCAAACAAAAATCCGACGCTAGAGGAAGAATGAGTTTTAGTAGTATACAAAAATGTGCGGCTGCTCTTAGGTATTTGGGATACGGTATAGCATTTGATGCATCTGACGAATACTTGAAAGTATCCGAGAGGACCGCAGTTGAATGTGTAGATTGGTTTTCTGCATGTGTTTATGAGGTTTTTCACGAAGAATATTTGCGTAAACCTACTCAACGTGATATTGAGAGATTATATTCGACTCATGAAGAGAGGCATGGATTTCCTGGTATGCTTGGCAGTCTAGATTGTACGCATGTGACTTGGAAAAAATGTCCAACTGCATGGCGTGGTCAGTTCACTCGAGGAGATATAGGTGAACCAACTATCATCCTAGAAGCTGTTGCATCTCAAAATTTGTGGATATGACATGCCTTTTTTGGAGTAGCGGGGTCTAACAACGACCTTAATGTTCTTGGTCAGTCTCCATTTTTCAACGATATTTGTACCGGCAAAGCACCTGATATGACGTTCACGGTAAACGGGCACACGTACAAATACGGTTACTACCTTGGTGATCGGATATACCCGGATTATTCTACATTGATGAAGGCATACTAGGTTCCTCGAAGTGAAAAAGCAAAATTTTTTACAAAAAAACAGGAATCGGCGAGAAAGGATATCGAGAGGGCATTTGGAGTCCTTAAGCAAACATGACATGTAGTGAAATATGCTACACGACTCTGGGATAAAGAAAGAATTAAACGAATGGTCCTAGCATGTATTATAATGCATAATATGATTATTGAAGATGAAGGTCGAGCGATTTGCACGTATGATCCGAACGACATTGTCGTTCCAATTGAGGAGTTCGTACCCGGAACGAATGCTTTTTTAGAGCGAGTTGTTGAAATTCATAACAGTGAAACGTGTTTCAATCTTCGAGAAGATGTCGCGGAACATTTGTACCAACATAGCATGAACGACGATTATGATTTTTATATGTACGTTTGTTCGTTTTCTTATTAATGTAATGTTTTTTTTTTCTAGATTAACTAAGTAATGTAGTTTAAAGTTGTTACTTTATTTTTATAATTAATGAAAAAATAGTTTTAAAAAAACGAATGCTTTTTAATTATAAAAAATGTAATTTTATTGTAATTTTTGAATTAAAAAAAAGTAATTTTATTGTATTTTTGAATTAAAAAAAATAAAAATAATGATGTGGAGTGGTGTGTTAGTGGTAGGTATCCCATGTTAGTGGTAGTGGACTGTGGTGCTGATGTGGCACCCACCATATATGTGGTATGTGGTGGGTATAACGGATGGTCTTATTCATGACTTTGAAAATTGTTGCTAAAAATATGTATTTTCAAAACAATGTGCCAAGGAAATATAACTTTGTTGGTAATTGGACTACTACTTATATATATATATATATATATATATATATATATATATATATATATATATATATAGAGAGAGAGAGAGAGAGAGAGAGAGCTAGGTTCAAATGTTTTAACTAAGTATTGTGTTATTGTATGCATAAATGTGGGCCAATCAAAATTAAATAATTAAATAAATAAATAAGGGTAATTTAGTAATTTGTAAAATAAATTCCAAAAATAATCCCTATAATCATGGTATCTCTCCAGTTTAAATCGCGTTCTCCTCTTTATCTAAAAACCGATTCTGAAAACCCTAAATTGAACAAATCGACACCAACGACCCTTCATCGTCTTCTTCATAGATCGGGAGAGGGAAGAATCGAGCGATCAAGCATCGAACATAGGTGGTCTTAGTGGTGGTAATCGATGTTCTCCCTTTCTTCCTTACTGATCATCATGTCTTCTTCCTTACTTCGAATGTCGATTTCTTCCTCCATCGCCTACGGTTCTACTGTGTCGATTTCTGCGTTTTTTTTCAATAAGAACCTATTTCTGCAAAGTTGGAGATGTCGTGGATTACGCAAGACCGGAGGTGGGTTCTTACACCCAAGAAAGAATTCTTCCTGCAAATTCAATTCTCGATAGGTCCATAATCGACCCGAACGATCCAAATTCCGAATCCGTTGAAACGATCAGAGGCCAAATCGAGATCAGTATCTGTACATCGACTCATAGTCTCAGCCGCTTTAGTGGCACTGGAAGCAACATCATCGAGCTTGAATTCATAAATCATGGCAAGTTTCTTACTTTTCTAGATTTATTATACTAAAAAGACATTGTTAAGTGGTGTTTTCATTTCGACTCAGTGAACCTAATGGGTACAATGCAATGTCTTTCATAGTTTCACTCATCACAACGTATGATGTAGTTATTGATATTTTCTCACAAGTCTTAAAAAAACAATAATTATTAAAACAATCTACCAAACATTTTCTCCATTATTTTTAGTATACAGGTCCCGATTGTAATTCGTTATGCCATTTCTGAAAACAGGACTACTTTGGTGGACTCAATTCAGACTTCAATGGGTTGACCATAAAATGTCAAAGAATAGAACAAAAGCTCAAGAACCCGTTTTAAGGTTTAAATTCATATTTCAATGGTTTTTCTTTCATTTTCTCATATATATTTTAAACATTATTTATCTATTTTGTTGTTAAAGAAGGAAGGTGACATACAATATGTAACAGGAGGCCAGCTGTATCCTGCCCAGGTGATTTTTTACTTGCATTTGGTATTTGACAATTACATAAATTTGTTGTTGGCTTAATATCTTTCTTGTTATTTCAGATCCTGTATGGCTTTCTGTACATTGTGAATCTTGGAATACTCTTATTCATTTATGTAAATGATTCAATGGATGATATTGGTGAGATTCCAATTCTATTGGAATGGAATGACGAATTCCAATTCTGTTGGAATAGAATGACGAATTCCAATTCTGTTGGAATCACAGAAGTTGATGCTTGAAGAAAGGACCACATTATTCTTTTAGAATGTATTAGTCGTTGTTAGATTTTGATGTTTTCTTCCCCGTTTTGATTGTTTTTTTAGTTTTATTCTTTAACAATAAATGTAATTCTTAACAATTGTTACCCGCATTCTATAAGAAATAATGTATTTTTTGTTTTTATTATTCAATTGATTGTTCAACATTTTGTTATTCTACAAGAAGTTGTTATTTTTCAAGAAGTTTTTAAAGTCATCATCAAGAAATAGGTTCAAGAATATTTTTATTATTTATGGTTCAAGAATATTTTTATTTTTGAAAATACTCATAAACATATTCTGTCAGAATGTCTGAATTAAAAGAATTATAATTCGAAAAATCGGATTTTTAAAATTAATAGAATCTATGATCCCTTAAAAAATGCAATTTTCCTTCATTAAATCTATATTAATTGACTAAATTACCCTTGTAATAATTAAGATGATTTTTTCAATTATATTTAATTCAATAATATATATTAATCACTTTCTTAAAATAAGTAAATTTAATTGGCCCACATTCATGCATACAATAACACAATAATTATATATATATATATATATATATATATATATATATATATATATATATATATATATATATCATTGTTGCAGAAATCGGCCTAATCGGCCGATTAATCGCTAATCGGACATCAACCGATGAGATTTATTGCTAATCGGTCACTATAATCGGGTTTGGTAAATACAGGTCAAAGTCGGAATTAATCGGACCTAATCGGGCCTAATCGGACCTGATCAGACTTAATCGGACCTAATCGGGTTTGGTCAACACAGGTCAAAGTTGGACCTAATTGGCCCTAATCGGACCTAATTGCCGATTAATCACTTTTTTTGTAGGATTAAAATTAGATTTATAAATTTTTGAATAATCTTCTTAATAATTAATGGTCCCCGATCAATCTCTCGATTAATCCCCGCCTAGCCGATTAATCCCTAATCGTTAGTCCACCGATTAACGGCCGATTAGCGATTTTTGCAACCATTATATATATATATATATATATATATATATATATATATATATATATATATATATATATATATATATATATATATATATATATATATATATATATATATATATATATATATATTCCTTTGTACGGTTAAATTTAAAACTATTCAAAATCTATTATATTGACCCGATATCACATGTTAATATTTTTTATATATGATTTACCGTTAAACCATGTTTCATTAATTTTATGTGACTAACACCATCCACTCCCACATAAACCACTCACCTCCCATCACCACCATCCACTAGGGGTGTAAACGAGCCGAGTCAAGCCGAATACTACCAAGCTCGAAGCTCGGCTCGACTAAAATACTCAAGCTTGAAACTCGGCTTGAACTCGACTCGAGCCTTGATTTTAAGCTTGAGCTCGAGCTTGTGAAATACTCGACAGTCTCGAGCTCGGCTCGGCTCGACTCGACTAATATTTAAAAAAAAAATCTAAATCACTAAATTGAGTAAGAAAATATTAAACATTCCACATGTAAATGTCCAAACTACCAAAAAAAACCACTATTAATCACCTAATATCAATATAACATCAACCATATATGTCATAAATGAATAATTATAAAGAAATGACATATATGTTATAAATGAACAATTATAAAGAAATGGATATATGTAAATTACACTAAGCTCGCCTAAGCCCGCGAGCCTTACGAGTTGAGTATTTTTGTACTCGAGCTCGGCTCGATAAGGTACTCGAGTAGCTCGAGCTCGAGCTCGGCTCGATTAAGGTCGAGTTAATTTTGAGTATTTTCCGAGTCGGTCTCGAGTTTCTCGCGAGTTGGTTTGTCTCACTTACACCCCTACCATCCACCTCTAACAAAAGAAAAAACACTTTCTATCAACACTATTTGCCACCACAACCACTCATCTCCATCATTCGCCACCACCAAAAAACTATCTACAGTCAACCTCAACATGCAACAAAATTGATTAAAACCTCCCATCGACTCAAACTTACATTCCAACCAAAAAACTGATTCAAACCTCAAGTTAGTTTAAACTTAAGCTCAGATTCCAACAATGTAATTGCATCCTTGAACGAAGATGATTATCACTGACATTGTTCAAAAAGAAAGAGTGTGATAAAGTGATGTGTGTGAGGATGGTTTTCATAATCTAGCTAAATAGGGAGAAGAGTAGAAAAATATGTGAGCGACGACAAGACGAATTTTGGTGGTAGTAAATGGAGGGGCGGGGCGTTTTAACCAGATGTGAAAAGGATAAGACCATGTACTTTGCAATGTTTTTAAAATGAATAGGTAAAATGATGTTTTCTTTCTTTAGAATTGTGTCGTTCGGAGAATATGACCGAAAAAATAATTAGACTGGAAAAGATGAAAGTGACTACATGTGTACAAAGAAATAGTTAATGGTAAATCTTATATAAAAATGTAACTTTAATGGTGCTTCTTGAACAAAAATATGAGTTTAATGGTGTTTTTCGAACATGTAAATCGATTAGACTTGCAATAACATGTCAAAATGACATTTCTTGAACAAAAATATGAGTTTAATGGTGTTTTTTTAATATATAATTTTGACTTTTGTTGTATATACCAATTGTATGTCTTGTCTTTGTTTTGGATTTTCAATGTATTTCGTATCTTTCTAACCAAATTTGATATGTATTGTATGCTTAGCCTTGATCTAGTGGACAATAACACGGTGTATGTGATTTTTTAGACTAATTGTCATGCCATTGTAACTTGGTTATGTCATTTATATTTATTTATTTTCGTTTTGGTGATATGTAATAATTATTATTCATAACCATTCGCAAATTTGAGCATTTCCGGAAGGAAGAAGAAAATTCAGGTCTATGTTGGATGGCCTGATAGTTGATCAAGTCATTAATTAGTTTCCCCCTTCAACGCTACATGGTATGTGACTTGATCTAGCAACGAATGTAGTGGCGAGCTACTGTTTGGCCAATTTAAGGAACTTATTGTCATTTTTACCTAGTGTATGGCCTTGTTTCTCCTTGGAACTTGATTTCAAGATTTAGGGTTTCATTTTTTAATTGCTTGTAGGTGATTTGTAAACCTTATTTGATTGTTGATTAGTAACACAAGTTGTCTATTTCTCTTCGTGGATTACACCATTTCTTCCACGGTAGAACCACATTAACTACTCATATCAAAGGAGTTTAGTGGAGGAGGAAACGAAGTGAAATGGTGCGAGAAGTGAAAGAAGAAGAACTTCGAGAAATGTAGCGAGGAAGTGACCTACTACAAGTGTGAGAAGACCGGGCATTACGCCAATTAGTGCACCACCAGCAAAAGGGTGTGCTATAAATGTCGTGAAGAAGGGCGTGTTGCTAAGGATTTCCCAAAGAAGAAATAAGCGACAAGGCCCAATATTCCACCAAAACCAAAGGCAAGAGTGTTCCATATGATCCTTGACAAAGCAGATGGCAATGAAAGGGATCAGGAATAAGGATCTATGAAGTAGTCGTGTAGATAGTACCACGTGGTATAGCCTATTAGAGGCATAGTATAGGTTGAACTTAAACACCTATGTAATCATTTCAAGGAATAATATAAAACCTTCGTTTTATAATCTGATGTATCAATTTGTTATGTGATTTTCTTGTATGGTGACTTGGGTGAACTACGAGACAATACTTGGGACGAGTATGAGTAGGTGTGAAAGGTAGTAGAGGCCTATACTACTAGAAGCATAGGACTCACACTTGGATCAGGGAAAGTCACAAGGTTACCAAGAAGCTAGTAATTGATTTTGTTTTATTCAAGTATGCCGTTACCATCGTTTCGGTAATGATTGGGAAGATGATTGTTATTCTGACCCTAGAGGCCATAGCATATCGAGTCCGACTAAGATGAGTGTGTTACGTGGTTCAGAGAAGCAAGTTTGATGTAGCATCCAACTTAAGCTAGAAGTTTAAAATGAAAGATAATCAATGCGATTGTGATCGTTGTTAAAGTAATAAACTTGTAGCTAGAAATGCTACATGCTAAAAGGTGATTATATCACATTAGGACATGAGGAGGGGGGTATATTCCATTATGGAATTCGACTCTAAGAGACCTGAGTCTAAACGTTGTCACACGATGATAGGTCATTAGAATATGACACGTCGGTCCATTGTAGTAATTAGAGAACTTATCTTAAGTTCATTAAGAAGAAGAAAGAGTCTCCAATAAGTATTGAGTTTGTAACTCGAAGGTTACAACATAGTATGAAGAGCGGGTGCAAGATCGAGCACTGTATGTAGTAAGAAGTCCAAGAGTTAGATACTTATTCGAAGGAACAAAGAAGTTACGATTATTACCAAGGATGAAGATATAACGTATGGAGTCATTATACTACCCTGTTTCGTTGATGATTCAAGGACATAATCATCCTAAGGGGGAGATAATTGTAATGCCCGCAAATTCGGGCTAGCCAATTTAGAGACAATAAGCATCAAAAATGAGTTTTTGATGGAATGTTATTTAGAATGATTAATCTTAACCAAGTTATAGTATGTGCTATAAGGATTTCGTACATATAAAGAACGCCAAAATCTGAGTTATAACGAAGAAGTTATGACCCGTCGAAGTTTCGCGACGGAACCGACACGGTACCGGGAAGCGTAAATAGTGAATTTACGATAAAGCGGTTTTTAGACTTAGTGATCTTAACGAAAGTCATAGAATATGTTAAACCGAGAGCGTCCATAAAAAGAATGCCCAAATCTGACTTCGTATGAAGAAGTTATGATTTTTCGAAGTTTCGGCTTAGCGGGATACAACCCGGAGTTCGAATGTTAGATCGAGCGATTTTTAGCTAACACAACCTAAACGAGAATCGAAGATCTCATTAATAGTAGCTAACAATATAAAGACAGACGAGAACGGACGTCGGATGAAGGATTTATGGATTTTAATGGACCAACCCTGTCCCGGCCTATTAAAAATATAACTTTTAAAATAAAGTCAAAATTAGCCGATGGAGTCTAAATGAAAATTGTAGAGTACGTTTCTGTCTACGCGTGGATATAAAGAACATCAAAAACGGAGCTCGTATGCGAAAGTTATGATTTTTAGAAGTCGGAAAGTAAATTTGCGAGACCTGTTGCGAAGATGGTGACACGGCCGAACCACAGCCGTTCGATGATGGTCTCAGAACTCGCTTCGGATGAAGACACGTCGCATCTCGGTACGCCCAACATCTGATCTCGGAATGCGCTACGTATGCCTTACCCTTCCTCGGTCCAGCTTTGCCTACGTCGCACCATCGAAACCCTGCCACGTGCCTCGTACGAAGCCAGCTGGTGTCCCTATCCAACTACGCCCCGCATAGTGATGTTGTACACCCAACGTACAACCGAAGGCTCGCGCCTATAAATAGGCTGCGAGGGCTGCCGAAGAAATCACACATTTTCCAATTCTCTCTCTAACTTCTTTCTCTCTCTAAGATCCCTAACCCCCCCCCCCCCCCCAAGCCTAGGTAAACCCCCTACCACCCGAAGGAAGCCCCGAGGCTCCCGGAGTCTCGAGAAAAAGGGTCTTTCGGTTTAGAAACGTTGCTCCAAGCGAAGCCCGGTTTTTGAGAAAACCCGCTATAAGTGAGCTACGCCTACACTATTTTTAATATAGATTCTAATTAATTATAGTAACATTATTAGGACCTTAAAATAATTATTTGGGCTATTATTGTGAGTTATATAAGAGTGTTGCTTAACGCTTATATAATAGTAATAATGGATAGACTATTAATTAGTCTCGGTAAATATTAGACTAAACCCTAGTGGTATTGATACTAGGTTTTGTCAAGGGAAAATTGTTTTGCGATAACGAAGTGTTGTTCGAGTACCGAGTCACCACCTTTTCAAGTGAGTGCATAGTTACTTTTATCTTACGCATAGATATGAAGTATTTTATATAAAGTACGTGTTGTGTGTGCATATTATCTGTATACTTGTTATCTATGCTGGATGAATGATTTTATACATGTTTTAAACGATTTTAACTGTATATGTATTTTATATCTACAAAATAGGTCGGGTAAAACATGGGTAGATGTAATAGTTGTTGTGTGACAAAATAAAATAATGAGAGGCCTCGGTATAGATGTTATTGATGATCTAGTCATCTAACGAAGTATAGATGACGACCACGAACTATTCTAGACAGTCAAGTGGAACGCTAGCAGGCTCGCAACATGTAGGTGTTTATTTGAATTATGTACTCACCAGCAGTACTCCATCCCCCACATGGCTGCCTTATTTGACATGAATTACTGAGGAACCCCCGAAGCATGTGTTGTCATCCCGATGAAAATCCTTAGGCTAGGTCCCTTGTGTTAGATGTTTTACGGATGTAATAATCAGGTTTGTTTGGTTGATGAAAATAATAAAATTATTTATTGTGGGTTGAAAACCCTATGTGCTCACCAGGCTCCCAAGCCTGACCCACTCTGTTTCTTGTATTGCAGGTAGTGGCGCATGAGCATAGATGTTTGGATGAGAGATAAGGGATTATAAGCCTGTAAATACGAAATAATGTAGTATGGCTTATGTTGTACTGTTTATGCTTTTGATCTGTATCGAACATGACATTCCGAGTCTTTTAATGAAATACATTTCTACGGAAATGTTTTGATAAGTTTTTATCATATTTTGTTTTGGGAACAAATTCTGCAACACATTTCGTTAAAAGATACTCTGATTTTCAAAATAAAGCACAAACAAATCGATCTTTTCTGGCCGTGAAAATGGGGATGTCACAGTTGATATCAGAGCATTAGTTTAAGCGAACTAGAAATTTGTAGGATTTCTAGACTTAAACTTAGAATGCTAAGCGATGATTGTGAGATGTGAGCACTAGCTGATTTTAGGAATTATGTCTAAAATGCTTTTATGTGCTAAATGCTTTGTGCCTGGTATGTTGTTATTTGTTCGGATCTATGGTCTGTTGCCGACTGGATCTGGAAACCTTATGTGTTTAGGATTCTAAACGTACGACTACGATATTAGAACTAACATGTAAACGTTTCGGAGGGATAATGATGATTTAAACGTCTATTCTAAGTAAAGATCTAAATTCACCCTATTCGGTGTAAAGATCAAAATGGCGAGAACCCGTAGTGGAGACGAGAATGTCCCAGTTGTTATGGTTTATTAATATATTATATGAATAACATATTAAAGGAGAAATCATATAGTTTAATTAATATTAGAAAAGAATTAATTAAGAATTAATTCTATGGGTAAATGACATTAATTAAATAAAGGGGACTTAAACTGTCAAATGTGTGATAGTTGAGTATTGGGCTGAGAAGGCTCATGGAACTAGGCTTGGACGAAATTAGGGATGTGTCCATCCTAATTTTAGCCAAGAGGCCCAATTCCAGAAGCTTCCTTGGATTGCTTAAGGCCTAAGCTATCCATTAGGGTTTTGACTGAAACCCTCGCAGCACAAGTACAAATAGGACCCCAAGGCATCCAATTTTCGGCCACTGGAACCCTAGAAGTCTTCATAGCCGAAATTATGCCTCTCCCCTCTCTCTCAATCAACATCCTCTTGCTTGTGGTGTTTGTAAGCCATTAGAGGAGTGACACTTATGACTCTAAGCTCCAAGGACAATAACATTCAAGCTTTGAAGAAGAGGTAATCATCTAGATCTGATTTCTTGTATCAATTTCGAAATATATACACTAGATCTAGGGTTTGTAAGTCTTGGATGAATTGCATGTATAATAGAGAAACCTAGATCCAAGCATCAGGTTTGCATGAGCACATAGGATGTTCTTTTGGCTAAACCCCATCAGTGGTATCATAGCCTTGATTGGCTTCTATTGTATTTAATGCTTTGTGTTTCATTATTGCTTGAAAATCGAGTTTTTGGGTCTTCTGCATGACAGACTCGGCGAGTCCCAATGTGGGCTCGACGAGTAGGATGAACTCGACGAGTCCATAAGGGGACTCGACGAGTCGGGTCGTCAGACAGAGGGATTTTCAGAATTTCTTGATGTTTTGTTGAAGGATAATTACCAAAATCGTTTTTGACTAATAAAATCCGAATTTTATTGTTGTTATATGTTTTTCCTTACCAAAACAAAAGATAATTACCATTTATTTGAATAATAAATTCCTTATGTGATAAAATTTGATTATTTGATTATTTGAAAAATTATCTTGTGATTAAAATAGAATAAATCATATTTAGATAATCATTAAATTAAATGTTTAATTTAAATTATTTGCTATTTGATCCTATGTGTTTTGAAAAAGTTCAAAACTTGCCCTCATGTTTTGAAATTTAAATTTTTGATTAAAAGTTTAATTTGAACTATTTAAATTTCAACCCCTAGAATTTTACAAGTTTAAAATTCAACCATATACTTTATAATATTATAAGATTAATATATAAAATGGCCGTTTAATGGGTGTCCACTCTCACCCACTGCTTCCTTGATTGGTGGAGGGTCGTTAGCCGAACGGGCAGGATAGGGCAACTCTTTCCTCATTAAAAGTATAATGAATCTATAAAAGTAACTAAATGTTTTTTTTTTACAAAATTCCCAGTCTTAGTTACTTTAGGCAAAAGTGAATAGATGCAATTCAATGAAATTACACTTTGTACCCTTGCTAAGATGTTAGTGGAGCGTGTGTAGTTAACCGACACACTAATTGGGTTCTAAACAAAGGTGGAAAAGGGTGACTCATTGTTTGTCATAGTTCGATGAAGCGTGTGTGGTTAACCGGAACATCGAATAGGTGACTGTAACAATGAGGGCACCATGTACATTTGCATGGTTATTCACACCCGCTTTGTGATCCTGGGCATCCCAATCACAAACTTGAGGGGCATATCGAGATTTAAACATGTCATTGAAAAGTTCAATGAATCTAAAAATATCTAGGAGTTTTCTATACATTTAAAACTTAATCACTTTTTTCGTTTTTCATGGTGGAAAATTAGTGAATCGTCATTCACTTACCTTCAAATTATTTACTTGTTAGATTACGACCTCCCTCTTCTAACTTGTAAATAATGTTGTTGGATCCTAGCCCTAATTTCTCATTTGGGTGTTTAATTGGGGATTCATTTCTAATCAAACTTTGTTCTTTTTCCTTTTCTGATGTCGAACGTCAACAACAACGCTTCCGGCTCAAATTTCTCCGGCTCGTTCTCACTCATGAACTGGTGTGAGAGAGTGATATTTGTGTTTGATTAATGTCTAAGTCCATAACTATATTTGGTATGTACTTGACCCGACTCGGCATGGTCCATTTGGGTTGCACTTCACCGACACAATTTATATGGATAATCTTTTGAGAATAGTACATTTATGATTTATATTAATATATTATAAGTTCTAATATATTAATATATAATCATATTATTTAATTAGTATTGATCAAGAATCAATTTATAATTAATTAAGTGATCAAAATGAACTAATTAAACATGGACTCTTATATATATGGAATGGGCCAAATTCATTTAGGTTGGGCTAAGCTTTCATGGATAGTCCATGGAGTGTTTAACCCATGGATCATATGAAATGAAAGGTCATGGGTTTAACCCTAGTCTCCATACTATATAAAGATGTCATTGGTTGGTGAAATTGGGCACTAGTGTGGGTACACTAAGAAGGGCTAGCCGATTTCACTAGAGAGAACCAAAGTATTCTTATTCTCAAAGTCTTCCAAGGTGTTTTGGTGATTTGTTATTCCACTTGAGGCTTCCACACTATTGGGGCTAAGCTCTTAAAGCTTGAAGAAATCAAGCTACATCAAAAGGTATGTCATCTAACTAGTACTTTGTAGTATAAGAGCTTCATAATATGCTAGTTAGGATTAAAGCCTTGGAAAGTTCATATTTGCATGTATAATAGAGAAAAAATAGATCCAAGGTTTATAGGGTTGCATGTACACCATAGGAGTGTTAGAATGCTAAAAAAACCCAACAATTTGACGGGTCCAATTTCAATGATTAGATCTGCAACATCTGAATGGTCACTCGTTACGAGGACAAAGAGTATGTCCTCGATGTGAAGTTGAAGGAAATCAACATCAGCACTGCCTCTGCTGAAGAAATCGCGACCTTTGAGGCCCATGAGTGTGATGCTACGAAAGTCCATTGCATCATGCTGGTGACTTTGACTGCAGAACTACAGAAGTCCTATGAGGACATGTATCCCTATGAGATGCATCAATATTTGCTGGACCGGTACCACCAAAGCGCTAGGCAAGAAAGGTACGAGATCATCACTTCGATGATCACTGCCAAAATGGGTAATGGAGAGTCCCTTACCGCTCATCTGCAAAAGATGTGGAGATATGTTGATCGCCTGCTAAAGTTAAATGTTAACTTTGATGAAGAGCTGGCAATTGCCTTCATCCTTTAGTTCTTGCCTCCTTGCTACAACTAGTTTCGCATGACCTACCACATGAATAAGGAAGAGGTAACCTTGAGCAAGCTTCAAGGCTTGCTAAGGACTGCTGAGAGCAATCTCAAAGGTAAGTCTGTTGCATCATCTCCTTCTCCCGCTGCTGCCCTAGTCTTGGGAATTGGGCAGGGGAAGAGTAAGAAGAGAAAGGCTCCCTCAAAGAGCCACTATAAGGGAAAGTCTCAAGACGGTACCTCTTCTAGTGGAACCAAGGTTGGTTTTGCTAAACGCAACTCCAACCCCTAGGAGGCAGAGTGCCACAACTACCACAAGATAGGACATTGGAAACGAAGCTGCCCAGAGTATCTGCAAGCAATCAAGGATGGGAAGATCAAGCCATCCTACGCAGGTATACACACTATTAAATCTAATGATTCATCACATGCTATTTCTTGGGTACTTGATACAGGATGTGGTTTTCACATTTGTTCTTATTTTCAGGGCCTATGAAGAAATAGGGATGTGGAGCATGGGAAGATAAATTTGATCATAGGGAACAGAAGATCGTCGCATGTCACCAAGATCGGAGTTTACTCTTTGATGCTCAATAGTGGATTAGGATTAGATTTAAATAATTGTTGCTATTCACCAGATATGGAAAGAAACATCATTTCATTTAATGGTTTGTATAGACAAGATTTTAGATATTCATTGGACAATGTAAAAGGTTCTATTAATGCTTATCTTAATGGTGTTTTTTATTTTGAAGTATTGCCTTGTAATGGAATATATGAAACTGTGATGGTTGTATACAATTTAGGAAATGATGTGTTGTGTATTGATTCTTCCAATGGTTTGGATAAAGCATGCTTGTGGCATTGTCGTCTTGGACATGTCAACAAGAAACACATAGCCCAACTCCACAAGGATGGAGTGTTGGAGTCATTCGACCATAGGGACGATGATGTGTGAGAGTCTTGTTTACTTGGTAAGACGACTAAGTCACCCTTCACTGGCACTTGTGAAAGGGGTGAGGGTTTATTGGATCTCATACACACCGATGTGTATGGGCCCTTTAGATCCACCACAAGGGATGCAAGCCGCTTCTATGTGACTTTTACCGATGATTATAGCAGATATGGATATATCTACTTAATCAAGCACAAGTCTGAAACTTTTGAAAAGTTTAAAGAGTTTAAACAAGAAGTGGAGAATCAATTGGGCAGGAAAATCAAGATGCTTCGATCTGATTGAGGTGGAGAGTACCTAAGTCTTGAATTCCACGACTACCTCAAGAAATGTAGAATCGTTTCGTAGTTGAATGGTGTGGCTGAGAGGCATAATCGAACCTTGATAAACATGGTTCGTTCCACGATGAATCGTGCTTCGCTACCTATATCATTCTGGGGTTATGCCTTAGAGACTGCCGCCCATATCCTTAACTTAGTCCCTACGAAGAAGGTTGCCAAAACACCTCACGAGATGTGGACAGGGAAAGCTCCCTCATTGGAACATATCAAGGTTTGGGGCTGCGAGGCTTTCGTAAGACGAGAGACTCACAACAAGCTCGAACCTCGTAGTGAGTGGTGTATTTTCATCGGCTACCCGCAGAAATACTTTGGATATCTCTTTTATAGACCAAGTGACAATGTTGTATTCGTTGCGAGGAGAGGGGTTTTCTAAGAGCGAGAACTCATAAGCCAAGGAGACAGTGGGAGGCAAATCGATCTTGAAGAGATTCAAGAGTCGAGCGATGAAGGAACCTCTAACGCTGGCGCTCAACTCGAGGAGGAAAGTCCGGTTGAACCGATTGACGAGTCCTTACCTCTTAGATATTCCGAAAGAGTTAGAGTTCAACCCCAGTTTTATGGTTTTCATGTTACTACAGTAGGGAATACGTTCATTAGTGATTGTACACTAGTGAATTTGGACGAACCTAACAGCTATAAGGAAGCCATGACAGGCCCGAAGTATGCAAAATGGAAGGAGGCTATGGACAACGAGATTCAGTCCATGTATGACAACCAGGTTTTGAATTTGGTTGACAATGTACCAGGTCGTAAGACAGTCGGGTGCAAGTGGATCTTCAAGAAGAAGACCGACATGGATGGGAATGTACACACCTATAAGGTGTGATTGGTTGCGAAGGGTTTCACTCACACTCACTATGATGAAACCTTCTCACCGGTTGTGAAGATAAAGTCTATTAGGGTGATGTTGTCCATTGTTGCATTTCATGACTATGAGATATGGCAGATGGATGTCAAAACTGCTTTCCTTAACGGGAAGTTGTTTGAGGATGTTTACATGGCTCAAAAAGAGGGTTTTGGCAATCCAAAGCATCCCGATAGAGTGTGCAAGCTTGAGAAGTCCATTTATGGACTGAAACAAGCATCTTTGTATGTCGATGACATACTACTGTGGAGATGGAATCTTTGTTTCGATGAGAAATTCAAAGAGTTTGGTTTTCTACGAAGTGAGGATGAATCATGTGTATCTGTCAAAGCTAGTGGGAGTATAATAAGCTTCCTTATATTGTATGTCGATGACATACTACTCATAGGAAATGACATCCCGACGCTGCAGGAAGTCAAGTCCTGGCTCGAGAAGTGCTTCGCTATGAAGGACCTCGGAGAGGCTGCCTATATTCTGGGAATAAGGATAGTGAGAAACAGAAGTAAAAGACTAATAGGACTTAGTTAGAATAGTTACTTGGACAAGGTATTAAAACGTTTTAGTATGGAGAATTTAAAGAAGAGGGAGTTACCAATTCAAAGTAATGCCAATTTGAGTAAGACTCAAAGCCCGAGTATCAAAGCCGAGATAGCAGAAATAAGCCGACTACCATACGATTCCGCAGTTAGATCGATTATGTATGCTATGACTTGTACTCGCCCTGATGTGGCCTTCACTTTGAGCATGGTCAACAGATATTAAGGGAACCCTGGCAAAGCACATTCGACCGCAATCAAGAATATTCTTAAGTACCTTCGGAGGACCCATGGAATGGTTTCTAGTCCTCGGTGGGAGTGATGACTTAAGGGTGCGAGGGTATAGTGACGCCAGTTTTCAGACCGACAGAGAGAACTACCGTTCGCAGTCTGGCTAGGTCTTTACCCTAAATGGAGGAGCAGTGACTTGGAAAAGTTCCAAGCAGGAGACCATAGCTGATTCAACGTGCAAATCAGAGTATATAGCGGTGAGCGAAGCGTCAAAGGAGGTAATATGCTTGAAGAACTTCATTGGAGACCTTGGAGTTGTGCCAGCCATAAAGGAGCCCATGGAAATTTTCTGTGATAATGAAGGAGTGGTTTCCTTAACCAAGGAACTGAGGGATCATGGCTGATCTCGACATATCGACAGAAAATATCACTTTATTCGGCATCGGGTGGAAGAAGAACTCCCGGTAGTGAAGAAGGTATCGTCGGCGGATCACTCAGCAGATCCGCTTATGAAGGGATTGTGTAGGGTTAAGCACTTGCAGCACACTAGGAGGATCGGGCTGAAGGATGATATACTTTAGATTAGATAGTTTAGGAACGTGTAATAGATAAATTGTAATTAACATTCAATGATTAAATAAAAGAGTATTATTTATTAGTAATGTTACTGTCTTATGTTGATTATTTACCTATTATTTCACTTTGCATGTTTTGACTTCCTGAATAATAAGATTATTCGAATGTTACAGAATCACTCATACTTTGGGAGTAGGTATGAAAGAAGCTTGTCATGAATTGGCGTGTAGATTATTTAAAGTGTATTAGACATAGCAAAGGTTTGCTGCAACGTTCATGAGTGCTTATGAACTTGATTTGAGCATTGGATTAAACCCATACTTGCTAGAATCACTTCATGGAATTTATCTCGAGTGATCGCAAGACGATAATATCATATGGTCTTAAAACCTAGATATATGGTTTATTGTTTGCTAATTGGCTGTGCATTGATAATGCGTAAATGCATCAGTAACTTGATGTTATAAAATGCATTGTTATGTATGATTTAATTAGTGAATAGTAAATGCGTATAAGTCGAAGTTTATCTGTTCCTTTTATCCTAAGAGGGTAAAAGCGATATCAGGGCCCCTCGATGATTTGTTTTGACTTATGTGTCGGGCCCGGTCAGGACTGAATTGATGTGTTCGATTAAGTTCTATGTCAGACGAATCAGAGATCAAGAAACAACTGTTGGACAATAAGTATGACTATGTTCCATGTAATTGTCTGCACGATATCTAGAACGGAGGACTATATGATCCCTTATCTAAAGGACATGTTACTGATAAGATCAGAGTTTGGCAGCGTCTTTGAGAGCTATGATTGCTAATTGGATTGTAGTTACATTTATAGTTACTAGACTTATCTAAGTGGGAGACTGTTGGATTAGTGTCTAAGCCCGTAACTATATTTGGTAAGTACTTGACCCGGTTGTGCATGGTCCTTTTGGGTTGCCTTCACCAAAGCAACATGATAGGATGATTTATTGAGTGAGAGGTTATTATGGTTTATTAATATATTATATGAATAATATATTAAAGGAGAAATCATATAGTTTATTTAATATTAGACAAGAATTAATTTTGTAGCTAAAAGATATTAATTAAATAAAGGGGACTTAAACTATCAAATGTGTGATAGTTGAGTATTGGGCTGAGAAGGCTCATGGAACTAGGCTTGGACGAAATTAGGGATGTGTCCATCCTAATTTCGGCCAAGAGGCCCTATTCCATAAGCTTCCTTGGATTGCTTAAGGCCTAAGCTATCCATTAGGGTTTTGACTGAAACCCTAGCAGCACCAGTATAAATAGGACCCCAAGACATCCAATTTTCGGCCACTGGAACCCTAGGAGTCTTCATAGCCGAAATTGTGCCTCTCCCCTCTCTCTCAATCAGCATCCTCTTGCTTGTGGTGTTTGTAAGCCATTAGAGGAGTGACACTTATGACTCTAAGCTCCAAGGACAATAACATTCAAACTTTGAAGAAGAGGTAATCATCTAGATCTGATTTCTTGTATCAATTTCGAAATATATACACTAGATCTAGGGTTTGTAAGTCTTGGATGAATTGCATGTATAATAGAGAAACCTAGATCCAAGCATCAAGTTTGCATGAGCACATAGGATGTTCTTTTGGCTAAAACCCATCATACTCATCATATCAATATTTTATAAGGTACAAATATGATACCGTTACAAGTACCATAGATGAGGTAGCTAACCCCGTTTTTAAGTGATGTCTTTATAGAATACCATCACTAAGGATAGTGATCCTGTATTATTAGTTTTGTAATTTACCACAAAATTTATTGGACACTAAAGTTTTAAATTATCTAAGTAGATGCATAAGTTCATGAGGAAAAATGTTTCCACAGTATCATATTCATTTATCCACAATCATGAAACCTTTTAAGATATCAATTTAATGAATGTATATACGACTTACATATAGTACTTGACATAGTAAATAAGGCATGCAACATCATTAATGTATATTTGATATTTCTATATTTATACATATATTCATGCATTATTTAAGTATATTTTAGCTTTAATTTGGTTAATTACAAAGATGTTTGGTGCTTAATTACTATAAAATCTATTTTGTAGCCAATGAAGGACTTTCTCAAGAAGAGGGACTAAAAATGGACAAGATGGAAATTTAGAGGCTGGAGCTTGCATAAAGGGAAAAGAGAAGAAGAAACGTGCATGAAAGAAGATGCCACGATGTGGAAGTTGTAGGACCATGGTATGGACAACTAGAAGCTTCTCGATGATCTGCGAAGACTTGGAAAACACGCCTAAAAGTGTCTCCCACAACGTAGATGTTCGTTTTACACAGCATGACTACCAATTTAAGAAAAGTATCATTTGGATTGCTACTAGCCCAACCATGCCAACATAGAAGAACAATGAGGTTCCATTTTCTAAAACCAATTGGTGATAGAAGGGATTACCCCTTTCCTTATATGCAAGCATCTAGTTTCTTATTTTACCAATGTGGGATTAGGTTTGCACCCCAACAATCCTCCCCTCAAACCTAATTTCCGCTCTTGTCCTCCCCTTAATGACTGTTCATCAGATCCAATCCTTTTTCATACCACTGATACTCTTGAGATACGCTCACCTTACCTGGGCCATCAGGAAGACTTTCGATACAAGGCTTCTGGATCAACTTTGTTGGACCAGGGATTGCATCACCTGGGCCGACCACATCTTCCGGGCTACGACCATAGCTTTGATACCATTTGTTAGGATCGCTACTAGCCTAACCATGCCAACATAGAAGAACAATGAGGTTCTATTTTTTAAAACCAAATGGTAATAGAAGGGATTACATATTGCCTTATATGCAAGCATCTAGTCTCTTACTTTACCAATGTGGGATTGGGTTTGCACCCTAACAAGTATTTATATGACCCTTTGGTCGAATTTTGAGGGTGTGCTAATGTTATCTACTACAAAAAGCGACTAAAAGTAACTAAGATTGAGAATTTTGCAAAAAGATTTTAGTTACTTTATAATTCATCATACTTATTAATGAAGATTATATGTCCTATCAAACCCGTTCGACTAATGTAACGCCTGTGTTTATGGGTTAAGCATTAGTATAAAGATGTAATAGTCAGGGTCAACTATTGTAACTTATTTTGAAGTAATAAAGATGAATTATTTGCGTATTATGTGAATTTATGTGTTTTATACTTGTTTATAACGACGTAATAAATAAACGGTAAAAATAAGCATAAAAAATAAAATGTTAGATAAACCCGATATCGATGAATAAAGTTATAGTGGTCGTGACAAGGATTCCAGAGATATAAAGAACGCCGAAATCCGCATTATAACAAAGAAGTTATGACCTGTCGAAGTTTCGCGATAAATCCGGCACGACGCTGTGTGATGTAAAAAAATGAATTTTTATTAAAATACTTTTTAGCCTTAGTGATATAAAAAAAAGTCGTAGTATACGTTAAACTGAGAGTGTGCATAAAAAGAACGTCCAAATCTGACTTTGTATGAGGAAGTTACGATTTTTCTAAGATTTAGCATAGCAGTACACAACCTGGAATTTGAATTTTAGATCGGTCGAATTTTAGCCAAAATAATCTAAACAAGAAATGAAGTTATATTTAATAGGAGTTCAACGATAAAAAGACAGCCGAAAACGGAGCTCGTATGCGAAAGATATGGACAAAACTTAGTCCCTACTCTTTAAGCGCGACGAATTTGATATAGTTTTGTAAATCTGAGATAGAATGAGAATTAGTCGACGGGATCTAAATGAAAATTGTAGTATTTGTAAATACCAACACGTGGATATAAATAACATCGATAATAGAGTCATATGTTAAAGATATGGACAAACCTTAGTCCTTACTCTTCGAGCGCGATAAATTCGATACAATTTTGCAAATCGAAGATAGAATGAGAATTAGCCGACGGGGTCTAAATGAAAGTAGTAGTACTCGTAAATACCAAAGTGTGGATATAAAGAAAGTTGAAAATGGAGCTCGTACACGGAAGATATAGACGAAACTTAGGGCCTACTCTACGATAAAACCCCTATAAATAAAGGGTGAATCCTTCATATTTTCTTCACACCATAAGCCTTTCTTTCTCTCTCTAACTTCTCTCTAACTTCTCTCTAGACTCCTAAAACCCTTATAAATCCCTAGTAACCTCAAGGTTCTAGAGGAAAGCCCCGGAGTGCCCGAAGGCTTCGAGAAAAAGAGATTGTCGGCCCAGAAGCTCTGCTCCAGCGGAACCCGGTTTTTAGCAAAACCCGTTGTAAGTGAGATACGTCTACCCTACTTTGAATATAGCTTATATTTAAATATAATATCACTATTATGAACCTATAAATAAGATTTATCAGTGATTCAAAGTCGTTATACTGGTTGATCTACTTACGGGGATGATGTCTAGGCTGTGATTTAGTGAGGTGTTTAATGTGGGATTTCCAAACAGTATACTTCGTATACCAAATGGACCCTACCTCCGATATGATCCTACCTAGTTTTTCCTTACTTGATAGATCATGAAGTAGACTCTGATTTAATGATGAATCTAGACTAATAATAAGTCGCAATAAATATTAGACTAAAATCCAGTGGTAATAATACTAAGTTTCGTCGAAGGAAATCATATTGTTAAGAAGCGAAGTGCTGCTCGAATATCAAGTCGTCACTTTAACTAGTGAGTGCATAGTTACTTTCATCTTACACACATATATATATATGATGTATTTCATATAAATTCCATGCTATGTGTGCATATTATCTATTTACTTGATATCTATGCTGGATGAACATTTTTATACAAGTTTTAATTGATTTAAACTGTATATATATTTTATATCTACAAAAATGTTGGGGTAAAACATGAATAAATGAAATAGATGATGTGTGATAAAATGATGAGAGGCCTCGATGTTGACGATGTTTCCAGTTATCTAGCGGAGTGTAGATGATGACCACAGACTTTTCTAGACAGTCCAGTGGAACGCTGGCAGTCTCGCAACCTGTAGGTGTTTGAGAACGATGTGTTCACCGGTGTACTCCATCCCCCTCACGGTTGCCTTTAGGACATTTATTGTTGAGGAACCCCCTTAGCAGTAGTGTCCATCCCGATGATGATCCTTAGGCTAGGTCCTTTATGATAGGTGTTTAGGGACGTAAAATGAGGATAACGGGAACAGGTAATCGGGTTCTTGTTGGTTGGTGAAATTAATAAACTTATTTATTGTGGGCTGAAAAACCCTATGTGCTCACCAAGCTCCCAAGCCTGACCCACTCAGTTTCTTGTATTACAAGTAGTGGCACGAGAGCATATATGTGATGTTTAGATGAGGGATTACGGATTATAGGCCTATAGATATGATTAAATGTTGTAAGGCTTATATTGTATTGTTTACATGACATCCTGAGGTTTTTAATGAAATACATTTCTTTGGAAATGCTTTGATAAATCTTTATCATATTTTCTTTTGGGAACAAATTCTGCAACACTTTTCTTTAAAATGTTACTCTGATTTTTTAAACAAGCATAAACAACAATCTGTCTTTTCTAGCCGTGAAAATGGGGATGTGTAACACCCCGAGATTCAGGTACATTTCTTTCACCCTTGTTCTTTGTCGATTGGTCATGATTAGTCCTTGAGTGGAAAGTATATAGCAAGTGAGTACGTTGGGCGTACCAGAGGGGTACACTGCGCGTACTCATGCGCTTAAATTGGACGCCGGGCATACCCGAACCATATGCAAAAACCCTAATCCGTCTTGTGCACTATTTAAAAGGGTGCTAAGGCTCATTTCTCAGCCTCCATATCAGTGAGTGAAACCCTAAGAGAGAGCCTCTCATCGTTCTTAGTGTGTGTGAGTGTTGTTTGAGCTAATTGTGCATTGGTGGCTTAGAGAAGAAGAAGGAAAGGAGCTTTTGGAGGCTAAAGCTAGAAGTGCAAGCTTGGATTTGAGATCTACAGAGAAAGAGGCTACACTTAGAGGTATAAAGTTCAAAACTTTCCTCTCCTTTAGTTTATTGTTGCTTGAGTCATTTCCAGGGCTAAAAACCCCCAAAGGTGGAGACTTTATGAGTGTAAGGTGCTCCATGGTCCGAGATCTGTCCCTTTTCAGTGGTATTAGTGGTTTAGATCCATAAAGTTTCCATCTTGGTTGTTGATATGAGGTCATGCTTGAGTAATTAGCCTTCTAGAGTTAGAGAATGGAATATTATGGGAGTTGGACGTGGTCAGATCTAGAAGTTGGACATGGGTCTTAAAGTCATCAAATTTATGGATTAAGAGGCTTAGAAGTGGTGAGATCTAGAAGTTGGATGTGGGTCTTAACTGTTTAAGACCTCAAGAGCTAAAGGGGTGAAGCAGGGGAGTACATCGGGCGTAATCCCAATACGCGCCGCGTACTGGGTAGCGTTCCCCGATTCTGAGAGGCAGCCGGGTATGCTCAGCGTAACCCGGAAAGTTGACTTTTGGTTGACTTTTAGGGTATGGTCTATTGTGGGGCCTTTTGAGCTATGAGAGGGGTAAAATGGTCTTTTACACTTTTGAGATTGACATAAGAGGACATAGTCTAGCCTTGGAGAGTTATATTAAATAAGGTACTTATTTCATGTGATTAGGCGGAGGCTAGACCAGAGTTTACCGAGTCAGAGATTTACCGAGTTACCGGAGGTGAGTGATCTTCTCACTATACTTTACCTAGAGTGGTAATAGAGTTATGTGTTAGAGATATTATATGCTATCTATGTGAAGTGTGACACTGCGTTATTTCTATGTGATTTATGTTGTGTGTATATCAGATTTAGGACCGGAAGGTCCACAGAGCTAGGACCAGAGGGTCCGCAGAGTTAGGGCCCAAGGGCCCACAGAGTTATAGCCTCGAGTGGTTAATATGTGCTATATGTGGTATTTTTAGAATTACGTGCCAGTGTATTTGTATGCTATTTATGTGTTGAGATTTATTGTGATATGTGATATGCATGGTTCAGAGTTATCAGAATTAGGGCCTTTGGGTCCATAGAGTTATGGCCAGAGGGCCCACAGAGAGTTGGGGCTGGAGGGCCCCACTGAGACACATTGACCGGAGGGTCGACAGAGTTACAGCCTCGGGTGGCTATTATGTGTTAGAGTGGTATTTTGGGGAACTCACTAAGCTTCGTGCTTACAGTGTTGGTGTTATGTGTTTCAGGTTTTTCTCAGGATCACGGGACGGCACCGGCTTGATTGTACACACCAGAGGAAGCGTTCGTTTTTAGGATCCTGTTTTATTAATTAAATGAACAAAATAGTCATGTATTGTAACTTAAACAAAAACGGGATTTTTTATGAAAAGTGATAAATAGATAAGCGATTTTAAATGAAAATTTTGTTTGAAAATTTCGGTGTTACAATTTGGTATCAGAGCCTTGGTTTGAGGGATTCGGATGCACCTTCGGGTAAATCTGGACTCAAACTGAGGGAGTACGAAAAGTTTTCAAAGAAATGAGTTTCTATAAGTGAATAAGAGTTCAAAGAGAAAGCGAGAAAGAGCAGTGTGTACAATCAGCCTGAGCCCGAACGGTGATTTCCCAAAATACCCTTACATTTGAGTTATGAGATATTTATGATGCACTTTATGAGATATTATGCATGCTAGAGACAGGCTAGGTACTTCATATCTTAGGACTAGAGTGGCCTGATTTGTGATGCCTTAGCCTAGGAGTTGCTGTTATATGTGATGTGCTTTTGAGTATGAGTGAGAATATTCAGTTGAAATCCTTTTAGGGGATTTGAGTAAAGGAGTAATCTAGGAGAGACGCCTAGATGAGAGTTGTGGTGCTTATCGAAAGAATAGTGAGAACCCACGAGGGGTAGAGTTGCAGAGTTCGGTGGTACATTTGAGAAAGAGTAGAGCAAGCAGAGTTATCACCCAGAGTGAGTTCTATGTATTCTTTAATGCCCGAATGTTGCTTGCTTCGTGCTTTGTGGAACTCTCGATGATGGGAGTCAACTACCAAATGAATATGACGATATTCAGAAGGTAGATGACTGGCATCATTAGGAGCTCTTCAGCAGCTGATGGCGGAGAAGTGGGAGGACCAAGGAAGAGCCTAGGGAGTGACCTTAGCCAGATGAGTACGCTGGCAGAGTAGAGCATTTTGCTGAAGAGCGAGCACGCGTGGCGGAATTAGTAAACGAGAAGGTTGAGCAGCTACCTAGGAGCTCTGGATTGGTCCGTGTGGAAAGTATGGGTAGATGTGGCAGGTAGTATGGGCCCGTACTACCGAAAGAAAGCAGAGGACCCATACTCGATACAGGGGGCCGGTATTCCAAAGGTTCTAAGTAGCAGATTGAGGAGTGATGTTATGGTTCGAGTACCATACATTGGAGCAGATTGAGGAGTGATGTTATGGTTCGAGTACCATACATCGGAGCAGATTGAGGAGTGATGTTATGGTTCGAGTACCATACATCGGAGCAGATTGAGGAGTGATGTTATGGTTCGAGTACCATACCTCGGAGTAGATTGAGGTGTGATGTTGTGGTTCGAGTACCATACATCGGAGCAGATTGAGGAGTGATGTTATGGTTCGAGTACCATACATCGGAGCAGATTGAGGAGTTATGTTATGGTTCGAGTAGCATACATCGGGCCAGAGTGAAGAGTGATGTTATGGTTCGAGTGCCATACATTGGAGCAGACTGCGGAGTGATGTTATGGTTCGTGTACCATGCATTGTGGCAGATTGAGAAGAGACTTCAGGGGCTGAATACCATGGTTCTTAGCAAATGATGCTTGTGATTCTCCGGTTAACCGATCAGGATTGATTGGTGGAAATTGGACGCGATGGGGTTTTAAGCCTGAGGGCCATGATTGAGTCCGAAGAGGCATCCCTTGAGAGGGAGTTCGGGAGCATTTCAGAGTACCTTGGTAAGATGTCAGATGTAGTCGCAAGACTCAGGGATTGGTAGAGAGGGCATTTATGAGGAATTGCGGACTGAGTGAACAAACATCCGAAGGAGGAGATGTCACCTTTTGTGACTAGTTGGTTGTTATTTATGTTTCTAGTGGGAGTAGGAGAGGCGTGAGATTTCAGTTTTGGGTTTAGGAGTAAACCCTACGGGTTGACATTGATGTCGATGCTTTTCCACCAGAGTATCAGGCAGCGTGTCTGCCACGAGGAAATAAACTACCATGAGCAGGTAGTCAGTGGGGACTGAGACGGTCAAGGATCACATTACATTGAGTATAATAGGGCGTGTGGTAGCGGTATCAGCGGGTAAATCCAGTCGAGTATGTCAGAGCGGTGGCTCTTCTGTCTATGATGGGTATGGAGCATGGAAGTGGAGTCCTTATTCTCGTGATGATTCACGTGTTGGAACGGGGATTGAGAAGTCAAAGATGAGGAGTATGATGATTCATTGTTTCAAGTCTAAGAGTCAGTGATAGTACTGGACAGTTGGGATGTTCAGTATCGGGAAGGTATGAGACTTCGAATGGATAGAGGCTGTCGGGATGAGAAGTTCCTGAGGATTTCTTTGGAGATTTAGGGTATTTGAGGTTTCTTGATCTCTGCGTGGGGAGATCATTGGGCGTTGTGTGGCACCTTCCAAGCGTAGGTGCGATGTTTCTGGAGGAAACCGTCTGTGGGGTAGAGTGTTGATGCGTCAGTTGGTGATGGTTCGAACCCTAAGTGGGGGAGAACCGGGTATTTTGAGGGAACCAGAGATTTGTGCAAGAGTGGTTAGGGGTTGGACACAGAAACCTGCGGCTTGAATTCATGGGATCAGGGTCATTGGTGATCAAGGAAAGGAAAAGGGTTTCGGAGGATCGTCAGCGTGTTCTGAAACATTAGCGCTTTCTTTGTATTCCAATTGAGTGTTTGGATACATTGAAGTTGCGCATTGGGTAAAATGGAGAATTATTTATGGGGATCAGAGGAAATGTGTTGCTGTATCTGTATGGTGCTAGGGATAGGAGATCAGTGGTTGAGGCAGGACGTTGTGATGTTCTGTAATGGTGTTCCGTGATGCCCGGGTATAATGTCCCGATTTCGGAGTTACTTAGAATCTTGAGTTTGCGACAACTAGTGGTGCATCATGTATCCACGGTTCTCGTGGGAGCCCTTCAAGTATTGGCATCAAGAGGAATTATTTAAGAAAGTGGATCTCCGCAAAGGTAGGTATTTTTTTATGACGATTGCTGCCAGGTCTGTGATGCATGATCGGGTCGAGTATGGGTAGCTACCTATGATAGTCTGCGGAGCATGAGTTAGTGGGGAACCGTAGTACTCATTAGTCAGAGGGTGTTGTGATACTGGGGGGAGCCGTAGTACTCACTAGTCAGAGGGTGTTGTGATACTGCGGGGAGCCGTAGTACTCACTAGTCAGAGGGTGTTGTGATACTGCGGGTAGCCGTAGTACTCACTAGTCATTGAGAGGTCATCATGATGTTGCGGGGAGCCATAGTACTCACTAGACGGCAAGAGAGTGTGATGATGGGTGTTCTCCGATCAATGTATGATGCGGAAGAGCTTTGGGCTTGAGTAGCCCTAGTATTGAGTTTTGGAGCCTAGTGTGTGAACCAGGGGGGCGAGACTGGGGTCTCCGTCCCTGTCGGGAGATTCGGCGAGATGCGCAGCAGACACCAGAGGTCAGAGTTGAGTTGATCCTCGGTTGGATTGTATTTTTTTTTCGCATAAGGAAAAGAGAATTGTGTGACTTGCGTGTCACTGGGCCGGGATAGCGGTCACGGGGAGGAAGTTAGTGAGATATTTTGGATCATGATATGGGTGACCTTTGGAGGTTCAGCTGTGGAGTCAAAAGTTGAACTGGAGCTCAGTATCGAAGAAGGATATGAGAAAGGAACTAGAGCTTATCATGGTGATGTGTGAGGACACTCCAGAGCGAGCGAGCGATTCTGACGCCCGAGGACATGCTTCGGGTATGTGTATTAGATTTCGGAGGGAGTTGTGACACGTATTTACCCTGGGTTGAGTTTTCCATACCAGAGGGTCGACAGAGTTACAGCCTCGAGTGGCTATTATGTGTTAGAGTGGTATTTTGGGGAACTCACTAAGCTTCGTGCTTACAGTGTTGGTGTTATGTGTTTCGGGTTTTTCTCAGGATCACAGGACGGCACCGGCTCGATTGTACACACCAGAGGAAGCGTTCGTTTTTAGGATCCTGGTTTATTAATTAAATGAACAAAATAGTCATGTATTGTAACTTAAACAAAAACGGGATTTTTATGAAAAGTGATAAAGAGATAAGCGATTTTAAATGAAAATTTTGAATGAAAATTTCGTTTTTACAGGATGTCATAGCTAATGACCCTCCACTAATCAAGGAAGCAGTGGGTGAGAGTGGACACCCATTCAACTATCATTTTGTAGATAGTTTCCTTATACCCCCCTTATAGATCGGCTTTGTGAATGAGGTGTGTTAGTGGTTCGACTGACTTAGTCTTATACATATAGTAAATATTAAACATCAATTTTACATATAATATAAGGTGTATTTTAAACATTTCAAAATACTAGGTTTAATTACTAAATTTTGAAAATTAAAACATTTACTTCAAATTTAAAATTAAACCATATGATTTAATAATTATCCATTAATTAAACATTTAATTAGTTTATTAAATCAATTTGAGGATTATCCAATTAAATTAATCAACATAATTTAACATAATCATCTCCCCTTAATTTTTGAAAATCTTGGGAGGGATACAACAAATTTTATAATTATCCAATTAAGCAAGTAAACAAATAATTACCAAAATTAAGAAAATCCCTATCGAAACTCCAATTTTCGAAAAATGCTTATCTTGCAGAGAAAGGGAAGGATTTCAATCCTTGCCATTTTCGAAACCTTGAGGATTAAGTAAACCCTAATTTCGAAAATTGTAGGGTAAGGGAAAGGGTTAAAACCCTTTCCTAATTTTCGAAACCTAGGGTTCAAGAAACCCTAAAATAAAAAATCCCTAAGTCCAAAAGGGTTTAATTGTCATAAACCATAATTGATCAAATTCAAACAATTGCAATCCATTCAGTAGAAAACAAGTCAAGGATATGATACCACTGATCGGTTTTGAGCATAACAAACAAAAACCTATATGTGCATAAAACCCTAATTCTTGATCTATGTTTTCTCTAATTGAACATACAACTTTTGAACATCAAATGGAAAACCCTAGGAAGAATATACTAATTTCAAAATTAATAACTAGGGTTAGAATACATACCTAAATTGTTATATAGCAATAATAATGCAAATCCTTAGTGTTTTTGAAGCTTCAAGAGCAAGCACCGCAAGTGTCGTGCCTCTAGTAGATCACACTCAACACCAGCAAGAGGATGAGAGAGGAGAGAAAAGAAGAGGCTTAAGAATTTTGGCTATTCTTTAAGGGTTTTTAGTGGCAAAAATTCCTAAGGGGAAGAGGCTTATTTATAGTGCATATAGGATGTCCTGGTCTCCTGGATAACCCAAATCTGAATATGATATTAATATTTCAAATTGGTAATTATCCAAATCCTTATTTATCCTCATGGGATACTCTAAAACCATAGATTATCCATATGAAAACCGTCCACCTCCTTCCCTAGGAAGGTTCTGGAACCTTTTGCTTAACTATTGCATAATTGCACTTTAGCCCCTAGACTATTAATTAATTCTTTTAATCCCAAAATTAGTTCCAATTAACTTTTGATTAAATATTAATTAAATATTTCTATTTCTAATTAATATATTATTCTCATAATATATTAACAAATTTTTTATTTCAATTTATTAATTAAATAACAAATTCAACCTCTCTCTCCAAAAGTCATCTTGTTTAGTTGCTAGTTATGAGGGCAGCTCAAAAGGACTATGTTACTATCAATTCAAGTATATACCAATTATAGTTATGGGCTTAGACACCTAATCCAACACCTTACTTGTTCTTGAGTACACTAGTAATCCAAGTAATTTTGTTCAATCAAATCACACTTATGAAAAGTTGTGGTATTAAACAAAATTGAGCCTACCTTCGAAACTGAAAGAAAAGAGGCCCTTCAATACTCATTGATGAGTATTTGATTGTACTTCACAGGAAACCATGCAAGCAATTCGTCATCTCTCTTGATGTCAAATGAAAAGATCTTTGTCCAGGATCCAACTGCTTTCGTATCAAATGCTATTTGATATCACTAATTGCACATTTTTTAATTTGATTCCCACACATTCTTTGGCACACATTTGCACTAGAATCCTTAAAGGTTTTGGGTACTACCAATTCGAAACCCAAATTTCACAAAGTCTGGCATATGATTTCACTTTCCAATCCCAACAGCCAATGATCCTAACCTCAAAGCGAAGGCTTGGTGTTCTCTTGATGTCGAAATCATATGATGTAATTGTTCCACAGTTCTAAATATATGATAGTTCTTATCCTATTGGGATCAATTAAAAGTTCGACGGACGTGACGGTTCAGTATCTCACAGGATTTAAGGAGATCATGATGATCACTTTTTCTGACGTGGCGATTTTTACGGCGACCGGTCCCGTAACCAATGCACCACGTGGTAGTATCTTATTGGTTACTGGTTCAAATTTAAACTATCCTTCTCTATTAAAGGAAATTGGTGAAGTTATTTGAAGACTTTATGCTCTCTTACCAAATTTTCCATAAAATTCTCCAAGGTTTATCGTCTTCAAACAACCTTTGCAATCCTAACAATGGAGACTCCAACTGCAAAAGTTGATCCTTCCAACAACACCAATGAAGAGGAGATTTCACAACCTTTGTTAAAGATTCAGATTTCGAATCTTTGTCTCTTGCCCACTATTGATCAATATCATGAGCAGTTACAGATGCTGATTTTAGCCCTAAATCACTCTGTTCTTTCACTTGTCTTATTATCATCGTTTGGTGTTCCAATGACCTGGTTATCTCTTGTTGGTTCAACAATAGTATTCAACAAAACAACTTAGGTTGTTACTTTCCAACTAATGAACAACAAGTTGCGAAATCTCACCAAGAAACAGTTTCCACAGATTATGAAGCCATCTTATTCAGGTACTTTTTATGAGGTTACGAAGGAACATGTTCTTTATATGTTTAATGAGATGGGTCACCAACCTGTTCTTACTGGGATTAGTCTATTTCGCAAGCCAAGTCTTCCCTGTGTGTGAAATTTTCTCTTTGGCATTATACTAAGATGCTTGACTGGTCATAGTTCTGGGTTAGATAAGGCAAAATTGGAGGTTTATGAGATGATTGTTGGTCTTTATTATGATTTGAATGTTGATGATGTTACTTAACTTTGGGAGGAGTTTGGTACGACTATTACACACACAAATATGTCAAATGGTGTTTCTTGTGCACACTACTGGTGTTTAATCCTCAAGGAGGTTTATGAACAAGAAGGGATTTTGGTTCCCATAGAAGATGAAAAAGCTGAATTCTCGACTCAGGCTCCAAAAATGGTTGTTGATGATCCAGTCCTTTTTCCCAGTGTTGCTCGCATTCCTGATGTGATGTTACGATGAATTGATCCTGCAAACCTAATTCTGGTTAAGTATTTGGCATCCGTTAATCCAAATGTTTCGATTGGAGTTCTATTGCCAAAGGGGGCTCAGGGTCTATCGAAGTGTGTTAAAGCAAAAAAGAAAAAGAAGCAGAATGTGAATCCAAAACCCATTACTGAACATGTGGAGGAGGAAGTCTCTAAGGAAGTTCTTCCTTCAAAGACTAGAATCCTAAAGAGAACCAAGAAACCAACAAAAAGACCTCATCTTTCTCCTATCAGGACATCTGTTACAGAGCTTGAAGTTGATACCACAACACAACCTTAGCATGAGTCTTTGCATACTCAGTCTTCCTAAAAGGTATCAAGAAGATTCGTAAACCGTGACTTAACATACAAGGCATGTTAATTCAAGAAATTCATGTTCCTGTTTCGCCTGCTTCAAAGAAACGTCAAGCACAAGAATTAGTTAAAAAGATTAAGAAGAAGATGCAACTTGAAGACCCACTTGACAAAGTCATTGTAGAAACAGATCATGGAAGTGACAGGAAAGGTCTGATATTCGTATTGAAGACTCTGACTTTTCTTACCTCGAAGGATTCTCTAGTTCAGTCGATTTTCAAGGAGATTGGAAATCCTGGTGCAAATGTAAATGTATCTAATATGGATACAAACACCAATTCGAGTGATTCTCCATCTACATCCATCCTTGAGAAGACCATGGTCATACCACCCGAGGTTTTGCAAACAGAGTCCAATACAGAGGAGGTTCGAACCTCAGGCATTAATGTGCATGTATCTAATATGGACATAAATGTCAACATGGGTAAAGGGGTTTTGAACAACAAAGCCTTTGGTACTTCTAATCTTGAAACATCTTCTATTCCTACATCACTCATACTTTCATCCACCATCGAATCCTCAATTCTTGACACATCAACTTCGTTACCACCATTATTTTCTCCTATCCCATCTTCACTTTTCGTTTCCACAATATCACCAACATATTCCACCATAATGCAAGAACAAGCTACTACTCTCTTTTCTTCGCAATCTACAGAAGCAGAGAGAATAGTTCAAGACGATGACCCAAATGACGATGATATCATGGTTTCCTTTATTGAGTTGTAATTCGATCCAGAGGAAGATAATGCTCCTGATAACATGCTAATGTCAGATAAACACTTCATGATCCTCAACAACAAACTCAATTCTTTTTTTATAGATTCAAAGCAGATACTAATTTCGTTTATGGGGTGGAAATGGAGTACATGTTAAAGTCTCAAGAGAAACGTCTTAGAATTTTGGTGGAAAATATTGATAAGCAACAAGTTCAAAGACTAGAAGTCCATGCCAATTATTTTAAGTACAAGATTAAAAAGCTTTCTGACATTGCTAAGGAGCGTAATGGCCTTTTTGTTATGCAAGTGCAAACTATGAAAGAGTCTGCTGATCTCATGATGGATGTACTTAAAACGGAGATGGCCAAAGAGGTTGAGAAGATAGAGAAAAGTTATTATGATCTTCATGGAAAACTTGATGTTGTTGCCGATGCTATTGCGAAGATAGTTGAATACAATAGTGCTTATTCGACTAAGCTTGATTAGAAGACAAAAAAGGATTGCAAAGTTTTTTAAAAGTTGGAGGAATTCTTAAAAAGTATCAAGGAATCCATTTTGAAGGCTGCTCTTTCAAATCAATCTTCTATTTCCTAAGAGTCAATTTCTCAGTTGATTTCGTCTATCACAGCTAATCTTAAAGCAGAGCTTTCTCCCATCCTTGAGTTGGTTCTTCTCTTACCAACTAATGCTCTACTTGAGAAGCAAGTGTCACAAGGGGGAGAGAAAGGACGTGGAGTCATTGGGTCTTTGAAAGATATAGATAAACGAGCAGTTGATGGTGTTGGGTTTTGTATACTACAACACTCCTATGGTGCACATACAACCCTAATGCTTTTCTAAGTTTTCTCTAGTTATACATGCAATAAAATATCCAAAGCATGAAGCCTACAACTAGCATACAATTTGATACTTGAATCATAAAAATAGTTTAAAAGATTACCTCTGGTTGTAGCTTATTGAATGTTGGCCTTTAAGAACTTAGCACCCCAAGTGTGATGTCTCAAACGGTTAATAACACACCATGAACAAAGGAGAACTTGACAGAGAATATGGAGCACACAAATCAGTTATAGTTCTTCCTAGAAGACTTAGGTCAACTGATTTTGGCTAAGGGGTAATATATATATAGTGTAGGATTCCAAGGGTCATGTGTAAACCCTAATCCATACACATAGGCTTATGATCCATGTCTCATTTGGGCTAACTCTTCATGGATACTTACATAAACTTAGCCCATCATGGATCAATAGCCCAAACAATATATATCACTAATTTACATAATCAGTCCCCGTTAATTTAATTAGTCTCTTTTAATCACTAAATTAATTCCAAATTAATTCTTGATCAATACTAATTAAATAATATGATTTCACAATTAATATATTATACTTGTAATGTATTAATAAATCATAAATAACCTCTTACTCAAATATCCATCCTTTCAAATTGTCCTGGTGATATGCAACCCGAAATGGATCATGCTACTCTCGGGTCAAGAACATACCAATTATAGTCATGGGCTTAGACACCTAATCCAACAGTCTCCCACTTGGATATGTCTAATAACTATTATTGCAAGTACGACTCCAAAATCCCGACTGACAATTGTAGCTCTTAAAACTGTTAAACTCTGACCTAGTGATCAATGACGTGTCCATTCAATAAGGGATCATATATTCCTCCATTCTAGATATCCTATGGACTGAGACACGGATTATAATCATTCTCTCTGGCCATATGTTGTTTCCCGATTTCCGATTTATGACAACTAACTAATTACACAAATCAAATCAGTCTAGGCTTGGCCAAGCGCTTAGGGTGTCATCACTAAATCATTAAGGGGCCCACATATATCACTTTTATATATCCCTCTAAGGTTAAAAGGAATGGATAAACTTCGACTCATATGCTTGCTATATTTACTCATCAAATCACACACAACAATGCGTTTTATAACACCAAGTTATTGGTGCGTTTACGCATCATCAATGCGCAACCGATTTGTAAGCTACAACTCACACGTCTCTTTTTTAAGAATATAAGATATTATCGTCTCACAATCAGTCGTGTTAAAATCTATGAAGTGATTCAAATGATCATAGGTTTAATCTAATACTCGAATCTTATTCCAAAAGTACTCATGGATACTGCAGCAAACTTGTGCTATGTCTAAAACACCTAGACAATCTATAGTCAGATTCATGACAATCTTGCCTTAATACCTACTTCCAAAGTATGATCGACTGTGGATAGTTTGAATAGTATTATTATTCTGGAGTCAAAACATGCAAAGTGAAACACAAGAATAATCGAATCCAATATGGTCTCAGAACTTATGAATATAAATAAAACACCTTTTATTTAATCACCATATTGATTGCACGTTATTCATTGTATAATGTTTCGATTAATCAACTTAATACTTGAATTAAAACAACAGCTATGCCATGCTCCAAGCATGCACACTACGTTTGTCTATGGTCATCTCTTTGTGAAATAGATCAATTGACAACATTTCAGTGATGCTCATTTCACGATTCCAAATCTTTATCCCCAGTGTAAGAATACCAAATTCTTGTCACTATTAGAATGTGTTAGGTTCTAGCCTTTATGAAATGATCCTTTTGTAATGTCAATGCACCAAAGTCATAGAGACTTGGACAATGAAATTACAAAACTTTCCACTGGAGATTGATAACAAAACAATTCCATGGAAGCAAAGTCTCAAATTCAAAGTACATTCCATTGAACATCCTTCTTGCATAAAAGTTTCTAACCTACACATAGATTCTTAATATCCAACTCCCATTATGGAAACATTTCCATATTTGCAATATGACAACTCATTATTAATAGAATCTTGTCTATTTATAATAATGTCAATATGGTCCATCCATTACTATACTTCCAACTGCCTACAAGTGACCAATCCTTAGCGAACCTTGGATTGTCCTTAATAGTTGTTTAACCACTTTAGTCATATCAGGTTCTAATCCTTTATCCGTCTTACTGACCTAGGCATTTGGAAAATTAGAACACATGAATATTATAGCATATGCAATCGATCATATATCCAAAGCATATGGGACACGATTCATAATGTCTTACATAAAGACATGATACTTGACCAGTCTTTTTGCTATAATATTTACATATATAGAATTTTCTTATGTTAAACCATTCCAACATAACATTCATATATATATATATATATATATATATATATATATATATATATATATATATATATATATATATATCCTTAACTAAATTTGATTAAAATCTCACAATCTAAGCTTTTAGATTTGAAATGAAGTATGAGTTCCTCTCCCTTAATTATAGCAAAAAACCTTTTTGAACTCTACAACTTTGCGAATTGAAACTTTTGTTTTTCTATAATTAACATTGCTAACTCGCAACACTTAACGTAATAATTGTGCTCCCACAATCATTTTCATGAATTATAGAGAAACCTTATGGCACTTATATTTTATGGTCTATATGTTCCTATCCATGTGAAAATGTCATAACCATAATCACAATACACGGTTAGTGACAAATCCAAACTCATATGGACTGAACTTGTTCAATCTTAATTTCTTGTCATTTGGAATCGTCTAAGAAACAAGAATATGTCAACATGATAGGTTACAAACCTCAAGTCGTGCGCTAGTGATTAACAATAAGTTTACTCTTGATTAGTTCTTGAAACTTTTCAAGATCTTTAAGACTCCCACTGATCTCTTGACGTATAAGATCCTCTTGTCCTTGACAAACAAATATTCAAGAGTTAGTGCGGATTCTTATCAAGAATAACACTTCATATAATTGGTCTTAATTGGTCTTTGTTTTATCCAAAACATCACAACCACCAATTTCAAATGTGCATGAGGAAGAACCATTTCTTACTCCACATTCCATGATGTGGTCTAGACCTATTCAAGATGTGTCACTCAAGTCACAATCTTGGAGAATGACTCTAAGACTTGACTTTGGAATGAAGTATGACTCACCTTTTTGATTTAACCATTTCAACAATTCACGATTCCTCTTCTTAGCCATACAAATGCACTAATATGTCCTTAGAGGATCAATTGTCATGTGGTTTTCATAATCATTAAGATGTTCATAAAACATGATGCTAAAGTACTCTTTTCAATTTGCAGAAACTTTTATCTTTCTGCCTAATTGATTCTTCTTATTCGTTCTGCCACGCATTGAAACTTTTCCAATGATTCAAAATTACACTTAATCTTGTAAGTACAACCATGTTTACTAAACTCTTAGTAAATCATAACAAATAGTCTTATCGTTCTTTGTGGTGGACCTGACCAGCGCACAACCAAGTGTACCCGATCCCTAGTCCTTCACTTGACTCAGATATACATGTGAACAAAGAATCAGTCCTAATTTCCCAAAGACAAAGGTTCTCATTCATCACACTACAAGTTGCATGATTCCAAGTTTCTATCCAATTGAAACTTGGGCGATCAGAATCTTTCCTTATTTGGTAAATTATGACACTACCACAAACGAAAGAATCAAATCCATTTTCCAATATTGCTAACTATAGAAATATACAAACATCAATTTTCATAAATGCCATTGCAAGCATAAATATAAAAAAAGATAAAATCAAAATTTTTATTTATTTATAAAATGTAGAAAAAACTTTTCCTTACAATGCAATTACAAAGGAAAACTATGTTCCAAAATATTTCTAAGCAATTTATCATAACTCTTAAGCAACAACTCAAAAATCTGATCATCGAACAATGCAATCGAAATCCATCTCTTCGCTATTAGACTCAACATACTCTTCCTTTTAAGCTTCCTTTGATTCTACAAAACATCAAAATGTAATATCATCACATGTTACGCCAGTAGATACGGGCTAGTCATTTTAGAGACAATGAGCGTCAAAAATGAGGTTTTAATGGAAAATTATTTAGAAGGATTATCTTAACCAAGTTGTAGAATATGTCTCAAGGGTTCCGTACATATAAAGAACGCTGAAATCTGAGTTATAATGAAGAAGTTATGGCCCGTCGAAGTTTTACGGCAAAACCGGCATGACACCGGGAGACGTAAATAATGAACTTTTGGTAAAGTACTTTTTAGCCTTAGTGATCTAAACAAAGGTTTTAGTATACGTTAAACCGAGAACATACAAAAAAAAGAACGCCCAAATATGACTTCGTATGAGGAAGCTATGAATTTTCTAAGATTTGGCCTAGCAGTGCACAACCTGAAACTCGAATTTTAGATCGACTGGTTTTTGGCCAACGCGACCTAAATGAGAATTGAAGATCTCATTAATATTAACTCAACGGTAAAAAGACAGATGAAAACAGAGTCCGTATGTAAAAGTTATGAATTTTACGCGGACATTTAACAGTCTAATCTCCTCCTACTGTTAAATTTAAGATCGGGCGAGAATTATCCGACAGAGTCAAAACGAAAGTTGTAGATCTTATTTTTACCTACGCATGGATATAAAGTACGTAAAAAACGGAGCTCGTATGTAAAAGTTACGGATTTTAGAAGTCGGAAGTATGTTGTGCGAAAATGGGTGACGTGGCACAATCTTGACAATTGCTTTCTCCCCAAGTCTTGCCACCAGATGGTGACATGTGGCATCAAGTTCAGCCATATTTCAGCCTATAAATAGAACCTCTCCCACCCTCATTTTCTTCATACATTTCCCATTCTTTCTTCTCTTTACTCTCTCTCTCTCTCTCTCTAACTTCTATCTAGCCTCCTTAAGCCCTTCCCAAGTCTAGGGAACCTCCCTAGCACGAGAAGGAATCCCCGGAGTGCCCGGCGGCTCCAAGAAGAAAAGCTTTTGGCTTGGAAACGCTGCTCAGCAAAGCCCGGTTTTTTTTTTTAAAAAACCCGCTGTAAGTGAGCTACGCCTACGCTATTTTTAATATAGCTTCTAATTAATTATAATAACATTATTAGGACCTTAAAATAATTATTTGGGCTATTATAATGAGTTATATAAGAGTATTTTTTAATGCTTATATAATAGTAATAATAGCTAGACTATTAATTAGACGCGGTTAACGTTAGACTAAACCCTAGCGGTATTTATACTAGGTTTTGTTGAAGGAAATTGTTTTAAGAGTAACGAAGCGTTGTCTGATTTCGGAATCACCACCTTACCAAGTGAGTGCATGGTTACTTTCATCTAACACATAGATATGAAGTATTTTATATAAATTACATGTTATGTGTATATACTGTCTGAATACTTGCTGTCTATGCTAGATGAAACGTTTTATACATGTTCTTAAATGATGAGCGATGAAAGATGAGATGAATGATGAGCGAGGATATATGAGTGATAAAATATGGTGCGAAGCAATGACCTAAGTAATGAGCCAAAGCGATGAGCCAAAACGATGAGCCAAAGCGACGAGTCAAAATCGATGACCAAAACGATGAGCCAAACAAGTAGCCAAACGATGACCCAAGCGATGGCCCCGTCATCTAGCAGAGTATGGATGACAACCACAGACTATTCTAGACAGTCTAGTGGAACACTAACAGGCTCGCAAACTGTAGGTGTTGTGAACGATGTGTTCACCCGGTGTACTCTAAAACCCATTAACAGGTATTGCGAGTGGACTTTTGAAAACGATATTGTCAATAAACGATATAAACCCTGGCGACTATGCAAACTTAGTGCCGATTCCTTAGGACACTCCATAGGAATGAACGAACGAGGAATAGTTAAATCTTATGGTAGATACTTAAGAGTAAAGAAGATAAGGGGGATGGGTAATTGGGTTGATAGCTTGATGATTAACATAATAATTATATTATTGTGGGTTGAAAACCCTATGTACTCACTAGGTTTCCCAACCTGACCCACTCATTTTATTTATATCACAGGTGTTGATATGAAGTCACATTCCACTAAGAGATTAAGGAGATATAAATCACTAGTGATAATGAATATAAGTTCTGCTTATGCTTATGTTTCTATATTGACGATGACATCCCAAATGTTTTAAAATGAATAAAAATACTTTTCTTTCGAAATGCTTTGATAACATATTTATCATGTTTTACTGGGAACAAATTCCACAACATTTTTATTAAAAGAGGTACTCTGATTTTTATAGAGCATAAACAAAATCGATATTTTATGGCCGTGAAAATGGGGATGTCACATCACATCATGTATTAAGAATCTTCAAATAGGAACTTATACATTTTGACTTTACCATCCTTGTGGTCTTTTAGGTAGATACCACAGCTTCACAACAAATGCCCTCTTTTCTTGGCAATAGAAGCAAAAAGACTCTCTTGGAATGGTACATGGGACAATCTTATACTTAGCCTTTCGCTTTACCATTTGGTTAAATGACTTGACCATGGCCGATCCATTTCCATTGGGAAGAGAAAGCTTATCTGGACTTCCAATGTTTCCATTCTCAGTTTCCATGGACGTTTGGGAAGTAGATCTTCCAATCAAATTTGTTTTACCTATGCGCCAAATCATTGTTGATTCAACAACAACAAGGAAATATGTTAGCTCAATAAGGGTCATGTGGTGATCTCCCATATAGCAGTCCTAAATGAACCCGCTATATGACTTAGGAAGTGATTGAAGAACCAAGTCAACTGCCAACTTCATTGAAACAACAACACCCAACATTCCAAGCCTGTTAATGTGTGACTTCATCTCCAAGACATGTGCACACACAGACCTTCCATCTTAGTGTTTGCTAGTCAATCAGGCTCGAGTGACCTTGAACTTTTCAAATCTTTGAACATGTGGGTTAGGGAGAATTATTGGAGGAGGTGGAGGAAGTGAAGTACCACTACAACACAAAGAAGGGATTAATCTTTCACCTTGATCGTCTTGTGAAATATCATCTATATAAAGAAAGGATTTGGGAAGACCATAGTTGTCAGAACTAGACATCTACAAGGGAGAAATTCAAGTTTAGTTGATTTATGTCCTTGATATAACACCCAAATAAATTTTAAGGCTAGGACCCAACACAATATTTTACAATTCGGAAGAGGGATGTCATAATCCAATTATAAACTATTTGAAGGTAGGTAAATGACGATTTACCAATTTCCACCATGAAAAATGAAATTGAATATTAAGTTTTAAATGAATTGAAATTCCTAGATTCTATGAGATTCATTGAACTTTTCAATGACATGTTTAACCTTGATTATGCCCTTCAAGTTTGTGACTGGGATACCAAGGATCACAAACAAGGTGTGAATAACCATGCAAAAAAGCTTGGTACTCTCGATGTCATTTATCACCTAATCAATGTGTCGGTTAACCACACACGCTCCATTAATCTATGACAAACACCGATCTACCCTTTGCCACCCTTACTAGTCCAAGTTAGTGTGCCGGTAAACCACACACGCTCCACTAACGACTTGGCAAAGTGCAAAGTGCAATTTCATGAGTTAGCTTCAAATTCACATTTTTCCTAAAGTAACTAAGATTAGGAATTTATAAAGTGTTTAGTTCGTTTATTATTATCATTATACTTTTAACAAGGATTAATGTCCTATCCTACCCGTTCGGCTAATGACCCTCCATTAGTCAAGGAAGCGGTGGGTGAGAGTGGACACCCATTAAACCACAATTTTATAGGTAGTAACCTTATACCCCCCCCCCTTATAGACCAGCTTCGTGAATGAGTCATACTAACGGTAAGAATGACCTTTACTTATACATATATAATATATTAAACTTTTAATTTTATATAGTATAAGGGTGTATTTTAAACTTTTAAAATACTTGGTGGTTTAATTCTATTAATTATACTCTTAATTTAATTAAACTTAAACCATGTTGTTATGGATTTATTAATCTTCTCCTTTAATTAACCACTTTAATTATTCTAATACAATTCATAAGAGGTAACTTGAACTATTCAAAAGACATTAAGGTTCTAAACATAAAATACAAAATTAAAACTATTTAATTAATTTGAAGGTATGAACCCAAGAGTTGCACCTTTTAATTACAAGAGTTTTAGAAATCAATGTTTCATAATTTGAGACTTTTCAAATACTAAAACTTGAGGGTAATTTTGTAACTCTTGAAAACCTTTTGAGTTTCAAACTTGATGACAATATTTGTAACTCCATCCAAAAAATTTGAGTTCCAAAACTTAATGGCAAGTTTTATAACTCCTAAAAACATTTAGATCAAATTTTAAAACCAATAAAATAATCATAATTTGAACTTTTACAAATTTGATTTAATGCAACTCTTATAGTAAGATAACTTCAAATCAAATTTTACAAACAATTAGCTTATCATATAAACTAGTATTGACAATTTATCTTTTAATTGGATGGGATAATCATTACCATATCAAAAAAAAAAAAAATTTAACAGTCCAAAACAGTTTGTGGTAATGATTCTAATCTAAAACTTGGCCAAAAAACTAAAAAAATTGTCCACTGAACTGTCACAACGTCGTGGTAACTTTGACCACGTCGTGGTGATCATGCAGATTCTAGAAAACGATTTTTCTTGATTTGAACAATTAACCAATGCATCTGTATAACATAAAACTACCTGGCTCTGATACCAGTGTTGGGTTTTGTATACTACAAGACTCCTATGGTGCACATACAACCCTAATGCTTTTGATCTAAGTTTTCTCTAGTTATATATGCAATAAAATATCCAAAGCATGAAGCATACAACTAGCATACAATTTGATACTTGAATCATAAAAATAGATTAGAAGATTACCTCTTGTTGTCGCTTGTTGAATTTTGGCCTTGAAGAACTTAGCACCCCAAGTGTGATGCCTCAAACGGTTCACAACACACCATGAACAAAGGAGAACTTGAGAGAGAATATGGATCACACAAATCAGTTATAGTTCTTCCTAGAAGACTTAGGTCAATTGATTTTGGCAAAGAGGTAACATATATATAGTGTAGGATTCCAAGAGTGAGAATATGGAGCACACAAAATCGGTTATAGATCTTCCTAGAAGACTTATGTCAACTGATTTTGGCTAAGGGATAACATATATATATATATATATATATATATATATATATATATATATATATATATATATATAGTGTAGGATTCCAAGGGTCATGTGTAAACCTTAATCCATACACATAGGCTTATGATCCATATCTCATGTGGGCTAACTCTTCATGGATACTTACATAAACTTAGCCCATCGTGGATCAATAACCCAAACAATATATATCACTGATTTACATAATCATTCCCCGTTAATTTAATTAGTCTCTTTTGATCACTAAATTAATTCTAGATTAGTTCTTGATCAATACTAATTAAATAATATGATTTCACAATTAATATATTATACTTGTAATACATTAATAAATCATAAATAACCTCTTACTCTAATATCCATCCTTTCAAATTGTCCTGGTGATATGCACACCGAAATGGACCATGCTACTCTCAGGTCAAGTACATACCAATTATAGTTATGGGCTTAGACACTTAATCCGACAGTTGGGAAGGTGATGTCTACTCAAATATTCACTTCGCTTCCAGTTTCATTAACAATAACTTCGAAAACTACCACAACAGGACCTATTACGAAAGGGATTATTATAAGCGAAAGTGCTGGCTGTTTTGGTTCAAGCTCCGTGTCACCTCCTTCGAAAAACAATGAAGGAGACAAAGGAAAAGGTGTTTTGGTAACTCCGTCAGAAGAAGAAAAAAAGAAACAACAAGCCTTGGAAATCGAAAGGTAGAGGCAAGTCAATAGTATATTCAGGAGAAGGTATAATGATCCACCATGCTTGAACAAGGGAGATCCCAACAAACATTGGTGTTATGAAACTATTGAGGAAATTGTTTCAATTGGGAAGTTTGAGTATTTTCGCAAAGTACCAAAGTAGAGTTATAATGTTGAGAACTCTAATTTTAATCAACTTGATTTCCCAATAAATCATATGATGTACATGTCTTCCCAATACAAGTTAGTTCGTCGCTTCAATGACAAAGAAGAATACAAAACACTAAAGATGCGATTTCATGCACTCTTGGGGAAAAGTGAAAAGGAGGTGTGGTCGTCTATAAAGATCATAAAAGTGATGTCTATTTCACAAGAGAACTTGTTCGAAGGCATACTACAAAATTTTTGCTATGTGGTTGTTAGAGTGAATAATGTGTTTTTTGAGTTTTCGATTTTTGATTTCTCATTGATGAACTTAAATGAGTTGGTCACTGTGACAACGATTTTAAGCAATGTGGATGTAACGAAGCTGCCAGAAAACAACAAGGATGATTTTCTCATTGGCTTTGCTCATATCAATGTGTTCATCGATAACTATTATGATTGCCTCGCAATTACTGATATTGAGCTAGCTATGGCTATCAATAAGATTTCGAAAGTTCCCCAGTCCTTACTGAAGGGGAAGATCAACATTGATAAATATAAAGATAGGGAAATCATTCAACAGCCTTTGGTAGTGGTGTTTCGTGGCAAAATCAAAAACGAAAGGATGACGAAGTTTTTATTTCAAGTTGCTGACGTAGAGAGGTACACGAATTCCTAATATACAAGCCTTCTTGTTTGAATCAATAATTGCAAACAGAATGAAGCAATTGACAAGGATGAAATTTGAAAGACAATACTTTGGTATATGGAGATTCGCGTAGTGCTTCTTCAGACTATGAAGCTAATGACATGATTTCGACTCTTCTCACTATGGGGGAGATTGTAGGGTGCGAAATGTATAGTGAGATGTCGAAATTAATTTTGGTATGTTTAGGTGCGAAGTCTTGTACTTCGGAGTGTATGTATTTTGCAAAGCACTTGTTGATGTCGAAATCCAATGTCTAGTCCTTGCATATTTTTTGTGCTTCTGTATCACTCTATAAATAGAGTAAATATAGGGGTAGATAGTAGCTTTTGCATGTTTCGCTCTTATATTCTCTCTCTCAAGAACTGGTGTACTTTTCAAACAATTAATGAGCCAAACAGATATTATTTATGATTGTGTTCTTATTGCATCATGTGATTGATTTCGTATTCTAAACTCGATTTAAACACTCTTCACCCACCAAAAAACAAATAAATATATAAAGTTTTGATTGCCGGTAGAGTTGCGTCGGACACATCCTTATATGAGGAGGGGATTTGTCGTTCGACTCCTCATAAATGATGTTAGCATAGGCCAGCCCATCTCAGAATCCTAAAAAAAGGGAACATAATCACTTTCTTTTAGTGACATATCTAATCAGACTAATAGGATTTTCATATTTATCAGGATCATTCACATCCATTTCAGTAGGCAGGAAGGGCACGTAAGCTATCGTTTCTAGAATGCAAGAAAGCTAGCTTGTTGACTCTCCTAGTGGTTTGGTGGCAAGGAAAAAGGCATTCGGGAAGCGACTAGTCGCTTATGGCGAAGCTTTTAAAAGGCCGACCACTACATAGAGAGAGATCCAAAAATTCAGATATTTAAATTGATAAATAAAAGCTAAGGTGAAGCAAATGGCTTGTAGCCTAGAAGTATAAGATGTTGGTGGAATGTGACCCTCAACAAAATGTTATGGGTTCAATTCTCGTTGTGGATGAAAAATATAGTTTAGGAGTAGATATAGTGTGTATTTACCAAATTTTGAATAGTAGACTTTATTCATTGCGTGTCTACTTTTAAGAATTAAATTATTTTGATCATCTACTCTAATAAATGAAAGTTTTTTTTTTTGCACTTGTCACACTCATATTAAATTTGTCAGATGTTATTTTGTGATTATTTTGAATTAATGTTTATTCCACATATCATTTTATGGTTTTTTTATTTATTAAATTCCACATAGTATTTAAATGCAATAATAAAATGCATATTAATTACTTGAATAAACTTTTCTTTTAATTTCAAAATTACTAAATTAAAGCTTGATTAATTTCCTTTATTAATTTTTTCTAAATTATTTGTTTAAATTTGTAGAAAAAAAACACTTTAAGTTTTATAATTCAATATTTTTCTCATTTTTTTATAAATTCAAATTTCTCAAATGTTTATAATTTTATATTTAGTTTTTTCTTTTAAATAAATTCATGTAATACATGAATCTCATACCTAATTTTATATATTAATTTTTTGATTATCAAATTTTGATAAACATTTAAACTAAGAGAAATTATATATCCTTCTACTTTTCTTCTTACATATCTTCCTATCTAATTAAATGATGATATGTGTTATATTAGTGTATTAAAATATCATTAAATAAACATTTATTATTACACATGTCACTATTTAATTAGATAGAAGGATTTATAGGAACAAAAAGTAAAAAGATATTTAATTTATCTTAAACTAATATATTTGATTCTTACAACCTCAAACATAAAATACATTGCCAAAATTATCTCCCACAACCCGTTATGTGACATTCAATTATTTGAATTTATTTTTGCGATATCATATACATCATTACTCTTGAAAACATCCCTGAACGGCGCATGTCACATTTCCGTTCACACTTCACACATTGGTCCTGTTATGTGTTTGTTTCTCAAACCCAATCTAACATTTGGACGCCATATTGGAAAATATATTGATCCTCGACCGTAGGTAAATTTCTCGATAATCCCACTTAATCAACTTATTATTATTATTATTATTATTATTATTATTATTATTATTATTATCATTATTATTATATGGTAAAACTTAAGGATGAGACCAATATAGTATATGGTAACTGATGGCAAGACGAATACTGAATTAAGATGCAAATATGATATGAAAACATAACATGTTACTCAATGTTATCTTATTGTCGGTTATATAAAAAAATAAAATTCAAAATGACAAAAACGGGTTAGATTTGAATCCAAACATGACAAATTAAGAACATGGCAAACGTGGACTTGAAAGCAACAATGCTCACAAAACCCCTTATAAAAACCCTATTTGCTGCCCCTTAAAAAAGCAAGAAATTTGGTACACTTTTAGTGGTCAAGCAACAAAAAGCATTAATGGCCACCATTTCTTCACATTTCCGACTCTTCTTATGTCTTCTAACCACTTTCTTCACATTCTCATTTGCCATAAGACCAAAACACTTCAACATATCCACCGTAGCCACCCACTGGTCCACCGCCTCTGCCACCTGGTATGGCAGTCCCGATGGTGCTGGAAGTGATGGTAAGTACTAAGTATATTGCAATTGGGTTCCACTACACATAAATATTTCCATATTTACCCTCTTTACTTATGTTGCATTTTGGTATATTATAAGGCGAATGAAAGGCTAACTTGGTAAAAACAATTCATGCAGGAGGTTCATGTGGGTATGGACCCGCAGTGTCACAAGCACCGTTTTCTTCCATGGTGACTGGAATTGGCCCATCTCTGTATAATGCAGGAAAAGAATGTGGGGCTTGTTATATGGTAGGAACACGTGGACCCCACATTTACAAATATGTTTAATTTTATTTTTATGTTAGTAAAATGTTGTTAATGTACGAGTTTGAAAGTCTCATAATTTGTTAGTATAATTTGCGATCAAACTTGTTACTTGGAGCTGTTTAAAGAGTCTTCAATTATTATTATTATTATTATTATTGTTATGTACGTAGGTAAAGTGTACCAAACATCCGGCATGTTCACACAAGCCGGCTAGGGTTGTTATCACTGATTTTTGCCCCGGAGGCAAGTGTGCAGCTGGCCATGCTCATTTTGATCTTAGCGGAACCGCATTTGGTGCGATGGCAAAACCGGGCCAAGAAAAACATTTACGTGACGCAGGAGATTTGCAAATTCGATTTGCAAGGTAATTTTATTTTGAAGTAAATTACATTTTAGTCTCCAAATATAGTTAATTTCTATAATTTTGGTCTTTATTAATTAGAGGTTTTATAACGTTTGTTGCACATGTTCCAAATAAAATAACATTTCTTTGTCTTTTGAGTATAGATGATATTTGCAATTTTGTTCACAAAAATATCTAGTCATTATTTGGAAGAAACACAGAAAATTACAACCACCCCAAATAGTGACAAAGTTTACCAATATATGATATACAATTTAATCATTACTTTGTTACATTTTCAAAACTGAAGATAACCATATGATGTTGATGCACATTTTTATCGTTTTCTGAAATTTCTGGTTACCGTTTCTTTTGTATTTTTGAAGGGTTGAGTGTGATTATTCAAGAACAAACATAGTGTTCCATGTAGACCAGGGATCGAACCCTAATTACTTTGCTATGGTGGTTGAATTCGAAGAAGGTGATGGAGATTTGGGTGGAGTGAGTTTAAAAGAAGAAAATAGTACCAAATGGTTGAAAATGGTGCAATCTTGGGGTGCAGTTTGGAAAATCGACCCTGGGAGGGAGCTACACTCTCCATTTTCTATAAAATTGGTATCACAATACTCAGAGCGTATCTTAGTCGCAAAAAATGTGATTCCTAGTGGATGGAAGCCGGGGTCAATGTATAGGTCTGTGGTCAACTACCTTTAAGAGGGTTATTTTGAAGTCATATTAAGTACTTTATTTGTTGTTTTGATGTATTACTGGTGAGAACTAAGAGGTGGCATGAGAAGAGTCGGGTTTATGAATCACAATAATTTGTGAAATATATTTGACCGCTAAGTCACCCTTATTAGGTTGAAGAATAAATTGTGTTGTCTATGTACGGAAAGAGCGTCAAGTATTAAAATAATACTTGGATGGGTACATTTTGATGATTTTATTGAGGTAAATGTATTGTGTGTTGTATTTTGTTATAAAAATTAATAGATATTTGAGAGTTTAATGTTAAAGTGGAATGTCATATTTTGGCTAATAACATATTTTGATAGTATATGGTTTATGGCAATTGAAAAACTTATTTTGACAGTAAAATCGTGTTATGGCTAATTTGATAAGTAATGTGGAAGTTGTTGCTTATTTAAATTATGCGGAAGATGTTGCTTATTAATCCATGCTCAAATTATGTGAGCTACATTCATAAGCTACATTCATGGGTGACCAAGATGGCCAAGAGAAAGGTTTGCAGTACTACCTGCACCTGGACATAAAGACCCTATGAAGCTTCAGTTTTCTGGGATTGGCTTACATTCATAAGCTACATTCATGGGTGACCAAGATGGCCAAGAGAAAGGTTTGCAGTACTACCTGCACCTGGACATAAAGACCCTATGAAGCTTCAGTTTTCTGGGATTGGCTTTGGGTTTTTCCTGCACAGCTTAGGTGGAAGGCGAAGAAGGCCTCCTTCTTGAGGTTCGAGCCATCAGTGATAAATCACTCTGAACTCCATAGAATAATTTATTTTGCGTAATCACCAAGGCGAACCCTCTCCCCCATAACTAAAGTTGGAAAAGTGCTACAAGTCGGTTAGGTTAAACGTAGTTGAAAAATATGTAATTTTGAAGAGGTGATATTGGTATTTTTTTATATATAGTTATTTTCTTGGTTAAAACACCAATTCCAACCCATATAATTGTAGATATTCCATTATCAATTACCATTTCTTTCTCTTAAGAATTCTTTTAGAGTTTCATGACAATTACTTCATTTCTCTCAACAACTACCAATATTGATTTTTTTTCTAAAACGATGGACCCTTTGTCCCCTAATTGTTTATATCAATTTCTCTTGAAAATAAATTAACTTGTAATAAGTCAAAGAAGAAACGGCGTTTATAATCATATTATTCTTGTTTGTTACTCAAGGTTCCTCCTTTCATGGACCCCAAGAGATACGTTAAGATTGTTTTTCTTGAAAACGTTGAGTGAATAAATTTTGTATATATATATATATATATATATATATATATATATATATATATATATATATATATATATATATATATATATATATATATATATATATATATATATATATATATATATATATATATATATATATATATATATATATATTATCATAATAACTTTTATTTTCTAATAAATAAGGTATCGTACACGAGGACATAATCAATAACCGGCTCACAGCTGATTTAGTTAACTATTGTTGATAGATACACTTAAATTTGGAAATTTTGTACCTATTAATCTTTTTATTGGTTTCACATGTTTAAAAGAAAAAGACAAATTTCACAATCTTATTATTATTATTATTATTATTATTATTATTATTATTATTATTAGTTTCACATGTTTAAAAGTAAAGGACGAATTTCACAATCTTATTATTATTATTATTATTATTATTATTATTATTATTATTATTATTGATATATACAACAAAAGTCACTAAATTTATATGAAAATTCGAGTTGACACTGTTATTTGTTGTCTCAAATTGGATATTGCAATTCTAATTTGTTACAATTCTGACAATTTAACCGGTCAATTTGGTTGCCTGCTGACGTGACATGCTAACGTGTCAGAATTGAAAAAAAAAAAAAAAAAGTAACACAAAAGACACTAAAATTTCATTTTTTTTTCAATTTTGACACTAAGTTTTAATTTTTTTTTTAATTTTGACATTCCATTTTTTTGTTCTAAATCTAATATCATTTTTTTCAATTTTATACAAATTATAATAAAATAAAATTTATACAAATTATAAGATGATATATTTTACGTATTTATATGAATCAACGATTATAATTTTATATATAACTAAAAAAATATATTTTATTTAATAAGTTATTTAAAATTATTAATTAATAGTTTTGAGTTTTTACTTAGAAAGTTTAACCGTGGTTCTCACGGGTTATAAACTAGTAACAACATATAACGTTCCTAGTTTTATGTTGACATAAAACTATCAATAGCAATACTAAGTTTTATCTTAACATAAAACTAACAATAACAACATATAACATATCCAGTTTTATCTTGACATAAAACCAATAATAGCAACATATAACATACCTGGTTTTATCTTGACATAAAACCAATAATAACAACATACTTATCAATTCACATATAGAACTTCCGAGTATAATTCTGGAACTATATCGCACACAAAATATATATAGAATCCTAAGTATAACTCAAGATCTACATTAGTATGACAATAACATGCTAACAACTTTACGATAGTTGTATACTTTCAAATACAAAATAACTATATCCCAGTTATTATAACTATCTACGTTGATACTGATATATACTATCATATAGACATAATAATAACATATATATAATATTTAGCATGTGTTTTCCCCTGAAAATATTAGAAAGTGGGGCCGTGAAACTCAACTTAGCAGCGTGATTTTATGTAATCTAAGCAGAAACGGTCAGAGTACGAGGTCGTCGGGGCTCGAGATGCAAGAGGGCTTCAACAAATAAGAGAGGAAAAAGGAGATCAGGTGTAAGAATGGTTGGGGTCGATCTTGCTATTTATAGTAAGATTTTTGGCCCTCACGAGATGAAAAACTCATTGTTCACATCGTGAGTTTGGATCTTATCTCTTCGTAGACTTGGCATCCGTCTTCTAGCTTCCGAAGGTGGCAAAATGAGCCCTCACGACGTGAAAAATGCCTTGTTCACGTCGTGAGTTTGTATCTTATCCCCCCGTAGCCTCGTCACACCTTCTAGATCCGAAATATGGCGGTTTGACTACTCACGTCGTGAGTTTTTATGCTCACCTCGTGAGTTCAGTCAAATTAGGGTTTTCTGATAGCGACATCTTCGGAAGGCCATAACTTTTGCATACGAACTCCGTTTTTGACGTTCTTTATATCCATGTGTAGGTATTTACAAGTACTACAACTCTATTTTAGACTCCAATAGCTAATTCTAAGTCTATTTTAAATTTCTCTTATTATAGATATTTATAGTGTTTGGTTTATCATAACTTCTTCACGCGAAATTAGATTTAGACGTTCTCTATAACTTTGGAATCGTATAGACGTATACTTTGAGTTGTATCATAAATTATGTATGAAAGTTCATACTTTAACATTAATTACATAGTAAGTTTATCACATTACTAGTTTAACAAAATCACATTACATGATTGACATAATCACATGTGATTGTTATTGACCTAATTTTGACGGGTGTTACATTCTCCCCCCGTTAAAGAAATTTCGTCCCGAAATTTATCTTGTGGATGGGGAACAGTTAATTAGTTGGGTAAAATATTGTGTATACGGCTTATCTCTTGAGGTAACATGAGTTGGTATGCGACATAACCAATTCTTGCAAGAATTTCAAAGGTCCTATATATCGCGGGTTTAGTTTGCCTCGTTTCCTGAATCGAATTACGGTTTTCCAAGGAGAGACCTTCAATATTACATTATCTCCAACTTGGAATTCTAAAGGCTTACGTCTTACGTCAGCATAGCTCTTCTGACGATCACGTGCTGTCTTTAATCGATCCTTAATTTGCAATCTTCCGAGTTGTCTCATGGGTTATTTCTGGTCTAGTACGTAAGGTATTGCCTGTACGTTCGCTGGTCATCTACATATCTCCAACATCTACCCAACATATTGGGGAACGACATTTTCTTCCATAAAGAGCCTCAAACGGTGCAGTCTTGATGCTGGTGTGATGACTATTGTTGTAGGAGAACTCAATTAATGGTAAATGAGTATCCCATGCATTTACAAAGTCAATAACACAGGCTCGAAGCATATCTTCTAAAGTCTGAATGGTTCTCTCACTCTGACCATCAGTTTGTGGATGATAATTTGTACTCATGTCTAGACGTGTTCCTAAGGATTTTTGTAGAGATTGCCAAAATCGTGAAGTGAATCTACTATCTCGGTCAAAAATAATAGAATTTGGAACTCCATGCAATCTAACAATTTCCTTAAGATAAACTCTAGTCAGCTTCTCCATCTTGTCGTTCTCCTTAATTGGTAAGAAATATGCGAAATTAGTCAATCTATCGACTATTACCAAAATAGTGCCAAACCCATTAGGAGTTTTAGATAACTTAGTGATGAAGTCCATTGATATATGCTCCCATTTCCATTCAGGTATTTCCGGTTGTTGAAGTAAACCTGAAGGCTTTTGATGTTCTGCCTTTACTTTAGAACAAGTCAAGCATTTGCTCACATAAGTAGCAATTTCAGCCTTCATGTTTGGCCACCAATAATGTAATTTTAAATCTAAGTACATTTTGTCAGAGCCTGGATGTACGGAATACCTAGACTTGTGGGCTTCTTCTAAGACCAAGTCCCTGCTTCCACCGTACTTAGGCATCCAAATTCGGTTCATAAAGGGTCGCGTTCGGTCATCTTTTTGTACAAGTTGCTTTTCCATTCCTCACAAAGCTTCGTTCTTGATGTTTTCTTCTTTTAGAGACTCAAGTTGAGCTTCTCTAATATGTGCGGTAAAGTTAGAATGGATAGTTATGGTTAATGCTCGCACCCGACGGGGTTTAATATATTCTTTCCGGCTCAAGGCATCTGCTACCACGTTTGCCTTTCCGGGATGATAATGAATCTCACATTCGTAGTCATTCAACAATTCAACCCATCTTCGTTGTCTCATATTTTGGTTGAAGATGTGCTGGAGACTCTTGTGGTCGGTAAACATAGTACACTTAGTACCTTATAAGTGATGTCTTCAGATTTTTAGTGCAATAACTACAGCTCCTAATTCAAGATCATGGGTAGTGTAATTATTCTCATACACCTTAAGTTGTCGTGATGTGTAGGCGATAACCTTTCCTCTTTGCATCAACACACATCCCAATCCTTGATTTGATGTGTCACAATATACGACGAAATCATCTGTCTCATCTGGAAGGGATAGGATTGGTGCACTACACAACATTTGCTTTAGTTTCTGAAAAGCAACTTCTTTTTTTGTCTTCCCAGTTGAACTTCATATCCTTCTGGGTTAGTGTTGTAAGTGGCTTGGCTATTTTGGAGAAATTCCCTATGAATTTACGGAAATAGCCAGCAAGTCCTAAGAATTGACGCACTTCTGTTGGCGTCTTTGGTGCTTCCTAATTCTTAATTACTTCAATCTTGGAGGGTTGGACATGAATTCCTTTGTTGCTAACTAGAGGTTCTAAAAATTTGTACTTCTCTAATCCAAAATTCACATTAAGAGAATTTGGCGTACAACTTTTCTTTTCTTAGTAGTTCCAAGATTATTTGCAAGTGTTGACCGTGTTCTTCATTGGTTCGTGAATATATCAATATATCATCGATAAATACTATCACAAATTTATCCAAGCACAGTTTGCAAACACTGTTCATGAGGTCCTTGAACATTGTTAGAACGTTGGTCAATCCAAAGGCATAACTAAGAACTCTTAATGACCATACTGAGTCCTAAATGTTGTTTTCGGAACATCGTCTTCTCATACTACAAGTTGATGGTATCCTGATCTGAGATCTATCTTTAATCTTCTAGAATCTTCATGTGTTTTAGTCTATCAAATACCATATCTAATTTTAGTTGTGCATCAGTCTAACCATAATTAAACATAGGTGATCAGTCTACGTTTAGTTATGGTTTGTACCATGTACAATAAAACTCGACTAAGTAGTTTGACCTAAAACCTTGCGTTGAATTCTTATCGAGGGTTTGGGCTTTCTATAATTTTGGGTTATACATGTGTTCTCATCGTGGGACTGAGTTCATACATAACTCTATATCTTTGTGTTTGTTGTATTCACGAGTATTATTAATTATTGTTTGTTACTTCAAGTCTAGCTGATAAGGCACCGGCCAGTCAGGACAGTCGGAGGGCAGGATCATTTTAGCATATAGCCGTTCTGAAATCCAGCAATCCAAGCAACGTGTCTATCCTGTCACCGCTCCCGTAAGTAGTCCTTTAGTAGTATAATTTAATAATACTTTTTATCTGTAGATTAAGGGATATACCTAAACCTAACAGAGTAAGCCCTAAACTATAGTCGTGCTTTCCTAAGAAAGTACTAATTCACTATAGTTAATAGCTCTGATACCAATCTGTCACACCCCGACCGTCGGCGGAAACACCGGGCAGTGTAACGTCATTTATCGTATCATAGTTATCAACTTCCTGGAAACATATGCATTTAAAATACGTCAACATAAAGTTGGTGAGTCCACAGGTTTTGACTCCATATAAAAATAATACATATTCCGAGTTTCAAAAGTATAGTTTTGAAAGTATAATTTTGACTCTCCAACGTTTACTATATATATCCTAGGTATAAAAGTTTACTTACCAAATAAGTATATACCTATAATTCTCATATATTATGAATATACGTGTTTGTAATTCCATACAAACGAAAGTTGCTACGTATAAATCTTATTTCAGATCTATACGAGTAAAACCACTACATATAAATCTATTTCAATTCTATACGAGTATGTGTGCTAGGTATTTATCTACTTAATATACAAGTAGTACCTAGGGTATAAGTAGGGGGAAACTTATACTTAAAATTAATACTTGTATAACAACAAAGTATAATGCTTCTAACAATTTGCTACCATGAGTCCATAACCGCTGCTTGACAACAAAACCTCTGACAAAACAATACACTGATCATGATTTACCATGAGAAACAAACACCGCGCGCTTCATCGACGCCAGAATAAAAATAAAAGGAACGCATCGTCACTCGCTTGTCTTGGGTTGTAATCAACCACGAGTGGGGTCGTCAACCCGTATCTTATTCATACACGACTTCCTCGCTCACATGGGATTAACGGTTACAGGTCTGAGGACTTCCACTAAGATCCCCAATCTTAGTTGATGAATGAGGTAGCTCATGTAGACTTTGACGGCTTCCTATAGCTCTAACAACAAAAGCATTTTCATGTCTAAAACCCTAAGTCACTAGACTATGCTTTTAAACATTACTCCTAACTTCATAACATTTAGGCAGTATAACAACTATATCTTGAAGTAAAACCAGGTTTTATATTGACCTAAAACCAATAATAACAACATATAACGTTCCTAGTTTTATGTTGACATAAAACTATCAATAGCAATACTAAGTTTTATCTTAACATAAAACTAACAATAACAACATATAACATATCCAGTTTTATCTTGACATAAAACCAATAATAGCAACATATAACATACCTGGTTTTATCTTGACATAAAACCAATAATAACAACATACTTATCAATTCACATATAGAACTTCCGAGTATAACTCTGGAACTATATCGCACACAAAATATATATAGAATCCTAAGTATAACTCAAGATCTACATTAGTATGACAATAACATGCTAACAACTTTACGATAGTTGTATACTTTCAAATACAAAATAACTATATCCCAGTTATTATAACTATCTACGTTGATACTGATATATACTATCATATAGACATAATAATAACATATATATAATATTTAGCATGTGTTTTCCCCTGAAAATATTAGAAAGTGGGGCCGTGAAACTCAACTTAGCAGCGTGATTTTATGTAATCTAAGCAGAAACGGTCAGAGTACGAGGTCGTCGGGGCTCGAGATGCAAGAGGGCTTCAACAAATAAGAGAGGAAAAAGGAGATCAGGTGTAAGAATGGTTGGGGTCGATCTTGCTATTTATAGTAAGATTTTTGGCCCTCACGAGATGAAAAACTCATTGTTCACATCGTGAGTTTGGATCTTATCTCTTCGTAGACTTGGCATCCATCTTCTAGCTTCCGAAGGTGGCAAAATGAGCCCTCACGACGTGAAAAATGCCTTGTTCATGTCGTGAGTTTGGATCTTATCCCCCCATATCCTCGTCACACCTTCTAGATCCGAAATATGGAGGTTTGACTACTCACGTCGTGAGTTTTTATGCTCACCTCGTGAGTTCAGTCAAATTAGGGTTTTCTGACAGCGACATCTTCGGAAGGCCATAACTTTTGCATACGAACTCCGTTTTTGACGTTCTTTATATCCATGTGTAGGTATTTACGAGTACTACAACTCTATTTTAGACTCTAATAGCTAATTCTAAGTCTATTTTAGATTCCTCTTATTATAGATATTTGTAGTGTTTGGTTTATCATAACTTCTTCACATGAAGTTAGATTTAGACGTTCTCTATAAATTTGGAATCGTATAGACGTATACTTTGAGTTGTATCATAAATTATGTATGAAAGTTCATACTTTAACATTAAGTACATAGTAAGTTTATCACACATTACTAGTTTAAAAAAATCACATTACATGATTGGCATAATCACATGTGATTGTTATTGACCTAATTTTGATGGGTGTTACACTATCTCACCTCTGAGTACATATAGTTATACATCCTTTGGGCTATTAAATATGATTTCTGGTTACATGATATTATTGTGATATAGTGATATGTTAGATCGGTATGATAATCTGTGATTGTTTGTTAGCTATTATATGTCGCCATATGGTAGTTGGGTTGAGGTGTCACTGCTTTGTGTTGTGTGCCAACAAACTCGAGAGCAATCTAGTCATAAGTTATGGGCATAAATGGCAATCTAGACTTATGTTGCGGGCTCGGGAGCAAGCCAGACATGAGTTGAGCGTCGGGAGTGACATGCCAGAATCATGTTATGGACTTAGGGGTAATCCAGTCCATTTGGTTGTGGCCCCAATATTTTTTGTTATCCGATTGTTGTGTAGTACTTGTGGGGAACTCACTATGTTTTCGCTTATGGTTTCAGTGTTGTGTTTCAGGTACCTCAGATGTTCGGACTAGGCGAAGGCGTGATCATGCACATCCCTTGGAATTCATGTTTTGGGACACTCTAATTATGGATTATAATTTTTGGAAAACTTGTTTTTGTAACTAAAAGTAATATTGGAATGATTTTGAGAATGAAAATTTTATTCTGGTTTTTGGGAGGTTACACCAAAATACCACATACCACAAATATAACAACACATAGCTATAACGAGTCCGTAAAAACCCTAGGTCCATATCAACACCAATTTCGTATTGACTCTAAGTCCATATCGACTCCATCAAATTTGCATCAACCCCGGGTCCATATCAAATCTGAGTCCAGATCGACTCCATTGGGTATGTATCAACCATGGGTCCGTATCAACCCGCATACACATAACATACAAACATACCAACAAGAGTCACGAAGACAACATGCACAAAACGATACCTAGCATATTATAGTATAATGAGAAGACCCACCTGAATGAAGAGCTGAAATTCCTACTCTTAGTCCCACAGAGTCTTCTACATGATCCTCCTAAACCAATCACCAGCTAAAACTCAAGTTATAGCTCAACACCTCTCCAAGTTTGACTAAAAGTCAAATTAGTCAAAAAGTCAATGGTCAATTGGTCAAAGTCCACTTCAGCAGATCGCCACGTCGTGGCCTCCCCTTTGCCACGACATGGGAGAAAAACTACAAAATAACCGGACATCCCCCAGTCGCCACAGCTGGCCTCCCATTTGCCACATCGTGGGAACTGGGTCTCAACAGATTAACGGATTAAGTTGTTTTCCTTTAACCTCAAGAGCTACAAAGATCAGATCTAGTCCTTTCCAAGGTCTTGATGGATAAAGTTTTCAATTTTACCCTATATCCCAATGAGTCTAATTCCCTAAACCTAGATCCTTAATGGCAACTCAAGGCAATGACTCAACTATTAAGCTCTTATTAACCAAAGCCATAAACCCATATCTTCTAGAAGGATTTCATACTCCTATTCCAACATAAAAATCATAACTTTATGGACTTGCATGTCCAATGCAAGTCTAGATGTAACGACAAAATTTTCAAAACAATTTTTCATTTTTAAATCATATTTTTAATCACTAAAAACAATATCCAACAATTGTATCCAATGTCATCATAATAAACAAATCCCAGAATCTCAAAAGATCTCATATACATAAATCCTCTTAGTGTGTACGGATCATGCCGGCGCCTTCCCACGGTCCTCGCTAGTACCTGAAACACACAACACAACAACTGTAAGCATAAATGCTTAGTGAGTTCCCCAAAATACCACATACAACACTTACGCCTTTCCAGACCATAACTCTGTGGGACCCTCCGATCCGAGTGTCTCAGTGGACTTCCGTCCCAAATCCCGGTAGACCTTCCGGTCCTACCCATATCGACCTTCTGGTCCGTAACCTCCTGACATTCCAGTCCATGTCCTCTCGACCTTCCAGTCCATATCATCTTGACCTTTCGGTCCTTATCATACATAGAATACATATCACATATCAACATGTAGCACATATATCTCATAGCATATAAGACCTTCCGGTCACACATAGGTACCCTTCCAGGTACAATATAGTGAGAAGACTCACCTCGGGTGACTCGGTAATCCTGAACTCGGTAAAACCCGATCTAGCCTCCGCCTAATCACATGGAATAAGCACTCTGATCAATATAACTCTCAAGGCTAGACTAGATCCCTCTCTTAGCACTCTCTGAAGGGTAAAAGATCATTTTACCCCTCTCAAGGCTCAAAGACCCCAACATTGACCAAACCCTAAAAGTTGACCAAAAGTCAACTCTCCGGGTTACGCTGCGCGTACCAAACCTATACGCTGGGCGTACCCGACATCCTCACAGAAATGGGGAATGCAACCCCCTACATGGCACGTACTGGGATTACGCCCCGCGTAACTCCCAGTTTCAAACTCCTTAGCTTTTGGGGTCTTAAACGGTTAAGAACCACGACCAACTTTCAGATCTGACCACTTCTAAGCCTCTTAATCCATAAAGTTGGTGACTTTAAGCCTTTGCATGGCTGTGAGAGTCACCAAAACCCAAATCTCTCCACTTTTAACACTCTAAAGCTCATAACTCAAGCATGACTCCATAACAACGACCAAGATGGGATTGTTATGGATCAATATCACACATAACACTGAAATGGGACAGATGTAGGTCCATGGAGCCCCTCTTGCTCATAAAGTCTCCACCTTTGGGACTTAAACCCTCGAAATGGACCATAAATCACCAAACCAAAATAAAGAGGAAATTTCTGAGCTTTTTACCTCAAAGTGAAGCTCCTTCCTCTGAAAAGCTCAGATCCAAGCTGGAACTTCAAACCTTAGCCTCCACAAGCTCCTTTCCTACTTCTTCACTAACACACAAAGGCACCTTTAGCTTAAAATACTCACACATAAGCTTTAGGACGAAGGAAATGCTCTCTTAGAGTTTCACTCTCTGAAATGGTGGCTGAGGATAAGGCCTTAGCATTCCTTTTATAGTGCACAAGCCTTAAATTAGGGTTTTCATCTGGGCCCGCTACGCCCAGCGTACCTAGGTGAGTCCACGTCCAACTTAAGCGCATGAGTACGCGCATCATACTCTCCGATACGCCCAACGTACTCATTTGCAACACTTTCCCACTCAAGGGCCATTCTTGACAACTTAACAAAGGAGAAGGGTTAAATAGTTGTACCTAAATTTCGGGATGTTACACTAGATCTCAAACTAGGTCAAAATAGGGAAAAAAAATACCAAAATCTCATACATGGAGCTCAAAACAAAATCAAACTTTAGATCCAAAAGATATAGTGACCAAAGCACCAAGGTGAGCTATAAAGTTGAAAACTTTATCTCATCAAGCCAACCCAAACTCGAATATGAGTCAATAAATACAATAAATCTTAGATCCATGAAGAGAGAACCAAAAAGGTGGAAGCTTTATACCTTCCCAAGCTTCACAAGATGCATGAGGTGTAAGATCTGGAGTGATGCACTCTTCCAACTAGCAAGAACACCACTCCTTCTTCCAAAATTCAAGCCAAAGCTTCAAACTTCAAGAATCGCCATTAATACAACAAGAATCACACAAAGGAGGCCAGAGTTTTGTTTGAAAGGGTTGGAGACCGAAAAGGATACCCTAGTCCTTGAGATTAGGTGTTTAAATATAGAGAAAACCCAAAAAAATCATGGTCTTGGGACACCACGGATGCCACGTAATGCCCTTTCCCTTGATACAATGTGGTGACCAACTAAACGCGCGATCACGAACAAAATACGCCATGTCGTGGTACTCCAATCACCATGTCATGGAACCTAGTTTTTACTGAAAATATAATAAATTAGATTTCTTCCTTGAAATCTGTTTTTATGAATATCTCTTAAAAGCATCCTCGGAATCTTTGTGGGTTTTTGATGCTTTAATAATTATGCACTAGTTTATCCTACTAATGTAACTATTTATTACCTAAGGCAGTCTACCTTGTTGAAAATAGTATAGCACAATAGATAGGTATCGAACACAGGGAACAAATTAATTAGCTAATTCTTTTCTACTATTTACTTAATTTAAAAAATTTAGAAAATGGGTTTTCTCTAGTTTTGAAAGACTAGAAACTTAATTAAACAAACTAACTTACTATCAACTAATGAAGCAAATATTAAAACTAAAAGCAAGAAACACAAAGGACGATTTAAACCAAGGTAATTGAGAGACTTTTGTTTAGCTTCGATTTACATTCTATTATGGTTGATTTATGGAATTGCAATGGGTTATTGTTTCATTAATTGGTTACCGATTCCTAAGATGACTAGGTTAATGTTCACTAATCCTAATCCTTTAGAAAACAAGTTCATTCGTACGGTGATCAGGCGGATAAACTAACAAGTTTACTAGTGTTCAGTTCGAGTTAAATTAGACTTATAACGAATTGATTAATTTGGTTTATTACTTCAATTCAATATATGATTAATCGTCATATATTAGCTCCTACGATTAGTCACCCATTTTTCAGTTAAACTCTAGGTTTTGGTCAAAACTCTAGTCCTACAATTTTGCAATTCACAAAGATCATAAGATTCAAGTTAATCAAGAGTGATGGTCATGTAAACTTAATTAAACTCAACAATAAATAGGAAAATAAGTTCTCATAAACACATAAGGTTCTTTAATAAGCTAAAGTAACAAATAACCAATAAAATTAATCCTAACGATAAATCAATCCATAATAAGTCAAGCAAACCTACACTAAACGAAAATCATAGGGTTTTAGCCCATGATTTCAGTAATCAAACATAGAAAAACGAAATTCGTTGTAATAAACATGATTAAACTAAAGTAGAAAATCGTAAATAAGGGTCGTATTGCCTTAAAGCTCTCAATTCCCAAGCTATGCTCGACTTCTTCATTTCCAAGCTTCAAAACGGATACTTGGCCTTCAAAAATCGACAGTAGCTTCCAACAAAAGTTATAATTTTGGAGGAAATTGGCTTGTATTTATACTTAGGGAGAGTTACTGGAGGAGGAGGAGGAAGAGTTGAAGAAGAATGACCTTTATTTCCACCATTGCTTGAAGAAGGGAATACATTTTCACCTTTACCAAAATGTGGAAGATCATCTTGAGAAGGTAGAGGAAAAACATTTCCGGAAGAACGAAGAAGACCAATTGTTGTCTGAACTTGACATCTATAGTAGGAGAAAAGAGAATTCAAGTTAGTAAATTTTAACCATTAATTATTAACCCATGAATTTAAATTAAGGCTAGAATCCATATTTTCGATTCAAACTTTGAAGATGGACGTCGTAATCAAATTCAAATATATTTTAGGTAGGTAAGGCTTTTACCAATTTCAATCTTATAAAACTCCTAGATCTTTTGAGATTCATTGATTCTAATCAATGACATGTTTAATCTCGATTATGCTCTCACTTTTGTGACTGGGATGCCGAGGATCACAAATAAGATATGAAGAACCATGTAAATTGGCTTGGTACTCTCGATGTCCTTTATCATCTTGTTTTAATGTGTTGGTTAACCACACGTGGTCCATTAATCAACGATAATTTGCGAGACACCCATTACCATCTTTATTAGTCCCACACTAGTGTGTTGTTTAACTACACACACTCCAATAACGACTTATAAAGTGTAATGTGCAATTTCATTGATTAACATACAAATTCACATTTTTCCTAAAGTAACTAAGAGTGGCATTTTAAAATAGTTTAGTTACTTTTTAATCGCATTATACTTATTAATGAGAATTAATTGTCCTATCAAACCCGTTCGGCTAATGACCCTCCACCAATCAAGGGAGCGGTCGGTAACAATGGATACCCAATGACAGACATTTTATAGGCCGCTTCCTTAAACTCCCTTTATAGATCGGCTTTGTGAATGAGGCGTACTAGCGGTTCGACCGACTTAGTCTTATATATATAGTAAATATTAAACATGTAATTTTACATATAGTATAAAGTATATTTTAAACATTTTAAAATACTATATTTAACTACTAAATTTCGAAAATTAAATACAGTTAATTCAAATTTAAAATTAAACCAAATGATTTAATAATTATCTATTAATTAAACATTTAATTAATTTATTAAATCAACTGAGGATTATCCAATTAAATTAATCAAGATAATTTAATCCTAATCCTCTCCACCTAATTTTCGAAAATCATGGGAGGGATAATTTTTTTTATAATTATCTAATTAATCAAATAAGTAGATAATTACCAAAAATAAGAAAATCCCTATCAAAACCCTAATTTTCGAAAAATGCTTATCTTGGGGAGGAAGGCAAGGATTTCAATCCTTTCCATTTTTGAAACCTTAAGGGTTCAGGAAACCCTAATTTTGAAAATTGTAGGGCAAGGGAAAGGGTTAAAACCCTTTCCTTATTTTTCAAAACTTAGGGCTCAACGAAACCCTAAAATAAAAAAAATCCTTAAGTCCAAAAGGGTTTAATTTCCATGAACCATAATTGATCAAATTCAACAATTGTAATCCATTCAATAAAAAAAAAGCCAAGGCTCTAATACCACTGATGGGTTTTGAGCATAACAAACAAAAACATATGTATGCATGCAACCTTAATTCTTGATCTATGTTTTCTCTAATTGAACATACAACATTTGAACATCAACTGGGAAACCGTAGGAATCCTATAATATTTTTGAAATTATCATCTAGGGTTAGAATACATACCTTTGATTGTTAGTGATGAATAACAAGAAACCCTTGTGTTGTTGAAGCTTAGAGAGCAAGCACCACAAATGCTGTGCCTCTGTTGGTTCACACCCAACACTAGCAAGAGGATGAGAGAGGAGATAAGAGAAGGGAGTTGAGATTTTCGGCTATCTCTTGAGATTTTAGAATGGCCGAAAATCCTAGGGTGGAGAGGCTTTTATATAATGCACGAAGGATGCTCTGGATAACCCTAATATGAATATAATAATATTATTTCAAATTTGGTAATTATCCACCTCCTTGATTATCCATATGAGATATTTTAGAAACTCTAGAATTATCTCATAAAACCGTCCACTTCCTTCCCTAGGAAGGTTCTGGAACCTCTTGTTCAACTATTGAACAATTGCACTTTAGCCCAAATTTAATTCCAATTAATTTCTAATTAAATACTAATTAAATATTATAAATTCTTATTAATATATTATTCTCATAATATATCTACCATTTAATTATTTCAATTTATTAATCAAATAATAAATTCAACTGCTCTTTCCAAAAGTCATCCTATCTAGTTGCTAGTTTTGAATGCAACCCAAAAGGATTGTGCTACTATCAATTAGAGTATATACAAATTATAGTTATGGGCTTAGACACCTCATCCAATAGTCTTCCACTTGGATAAGTCTAATAACTATAGTTGCCAGTATAACTTCTAAAATTGCTTAGCAAATTGTAGCTCTGAAAAACCGCTTTCAAACTCTGATCTAGTCAGTTACGTGTCCTAAGATAAGTGATCAAATATTCCTCCATTCTAAAAGATACCATACGGACATGAGACATGGATTATAATAAATCTAATTGTCCAAGTTTTGTTTCCCGATTTCTGATCTTTGACGACTGAAATCAGACTACCAATTAAACACATCAATTCAGTCAAGGCTTGACCAAGCACTTTAGATGCCATCATCAAATCATCGAGGGGCCCAAAGATATTGCTTTCCCCGTTAGGGAAAAAGAAACAAATAAACTTTAACTTATATTCTTGTACTATTTACTTACCAAATCATACACAACAATACGTTTTATAACATCAAAGTTAATGATGCGTTTACGTATTATCAATGCACAATAGACTCGTAAACAACAAGTCATATATCTCCGTTTCAAGAATATAATATGTTATCTTCTCATAATTACTCGTGATAAAATTCGTGAAGTAATTCTCTGAGCGTGGGTTTATCCAATACTTAAAATCCTCGTTTCCAAGTACTCATGAATATTGCAGCAAAACTTTTGTTATGTCTAATCTCCATAGACAATCTAAAATCCAGTTCATGACAGTCTTAATTCGTTACTTACTTCAAAAAGTACGATCGACTGTGGAGTTTTGAATAATCCATTTATCCGGGAAGTAAAACATGCAAAGTGAAACACAATAATAACCTAATTAACTATGGTCTCAAAACTATTGAATATAAATAAAACTCTTATTATTTAATCACCTTATTAATTAGAATTTATTCATTGTATAATGTTTCGAGTAATCAACTAACCACTTGAATTAAACATCAGTCATGCCATGTTATAAACATGCATACAATGTCTCTCTATGGTCCTTCCTTAGTGAACAGATCGATTGGACACTATTATAATGATGCTCATTTCACAATTCTAAATTCTTGTCACTACTAAATGTGTTAGAATTCCCACCTTATATGCATTGTCGTTGTGTGATGTCGAAGCTTCAAAGTCACAGAGACTTAGCCAACGATATTACAGAATGTACCATTGGAACTTTGTTACTAAAAAACAATTTCATGGTAAGAAGTCTTAGATTCAAGACACACTCCTTGAACACCTTCCTTGCATTAAAGTTTCCAACTTACATGTAGATTTTTAATAATCAGCTCTCAATATGGAAACATTTCCATATGACCATATGACCATCAATTTTGATCAAGAATCATCATAGTCTAAAACATGTCTCCATGGTCCTTCTAATCAATACCATACTTCCAGTTGTCTGCAAGCAACCATTTCTTTTGTTTAACAACTTTATCACACCAAGTTCTAATTCTTTTTCCCTCTCAATGCCTTGGGTATTTGGAAAAATTAGAACAAGTGAATATTATAGCATATTAATTGATCCTATGTACGAAGCATATGTGACTCGATTCATACTGTCTTACATAACGACTTGATACATGTTCAGTTTCTTGCTATAATATTTTCTTATATCGAATTTCCTATGTTAATGGATTAAGTTGTTTTCCTTCAATCTCAAGAGCTCCTTTCCAAGGTCTTGATGGATAAAGATTCCAAATTTACCCATTAATACATCCCACCGAGTCTAAATCTCTAAACCTAGATCCTTAATGACAACATAAGGCATATAGTCAATGATTAAACTCTTAATAACCAAAGCCACAAACCCATAACTTCCAAAAGGTTTTCATACTTCTATTCCAATATAAAAATCATAGCCTTATGGACTTGCATGTCCAATGCAAGTCTAGATCTCAAACTAGGTCAAAATGGGGCAAAAAGACCAAAATTTCATGCATTGAGCTCAAAACACAATCAAACTCCAGATCTAAAAGATATAGTGACCAAGGAACCAAGGTGAGTTATAAAGTTGCAAACTTTATCTCATCAAGCCAACCCAAACTCAAATATGAGTCAAAAATGCAATAAATCCTAGATATATAAAGAGAGAACAAAAAAGGTGGAAGCTTTATACCTTCCCAAGCTCCACAAGATGCATGAGGGCAAGATCTGGAGTGATGTACTCTTCTAACTAGCAAGCACACCACTCATTCTTCCAAAATGCAAGACAAAGCTTCAAAATTCAAGAACCACCATTAATACAATAAGAATCACACCAATGAGTCTAGGTTTTCGTTTGAAAGGGTTGGAGGCTGAAAAGGATACCCTAATCCTTGTCGCGACCAACTAAACGCACGGTCAAACGTAAAATACGCCATGTCGTGGTGCTCTAATCACCATGTCGTGACACCTAGTTTTTTTTTTTCCAAAAATTTGATTTTTGATCACACCAAACCTTCACCTAATCCATTCTCGGAAATGGGTGTTACACTTTTAGTAAAAGCTATTAGGATAGATTTGTGGGGCTTGTCAATACTTTCATATGCATATAAAGATCACTGAAAACGGAGTTAGAACGAAGAAGTTACGATTGTTTGAAGCCGGAAATTGAAAATCTGGAATATGTCTAAGGAGCACGAAGCGCCTTTTAATGAACAACCCCCCCCCCCTGCCCGGATGGTTGAATCCTTTTTATGGTTTTGAAGTATTTTAAAGACCATTAGCCCTAGGACTTCGTCATTTTCAGCCTTCACCTCCTCTAAAGCACCTCTAATGAAACCTTAGCCTCCATTAAAGTGTTTGGAGCATATCCTCTTTCTTAAATCCATTCTGGTACTCTTTTAATGCTCTTTTGGTGATCTTGAGTGAAGAAAACAAGGAAGATTGCTCAAAGAAGCTTTGCATTTGAAGTATTCAACTCTCTTTCCACTTCTAGACCTTGGCAAGCCATAAATTTCCAAGTTTTATTATGTTTCTTTATTTGATCTGTGATTGCTTACTGTCTTGGTCCATTTTAATGAGTTTTGGTCCCTTTGTGACTTATTCCATGGAGTTTGAAGAACTCCATGAGCCTTGGTTCAGGTTTAAAGTTCAGATCTAGTGATTTGGTGGGATAAAGAGTGTATCCAAGAACTCTCTTTACTTCATGCATGAAGAAATATGAGTTTTTGGTAATTTCTCTACTTATGGTTTTAAATCTTGGTAGTAATGGCATTAGTATAGATAATGTTGGAAATTTTATCCATTTAGACATCATGTTGTTTCAAATCTGAATGTTAGAGGCTTGGACTTAATAGCTTAAGTTTAAAGAATATGCATTCTTCCACCTTTAATGAGCCCCCTGCTCATTAAAGGGCGCTCCGTGCTCCTTCATCTTTAGGTTTTACGTTTCAAAAAAATATGTCACCGCTTAACATTTTTCGTAGCTCCGCTATTGGTTTGCAACCATCCTAGCTACTTTCCCTTACCTCATTTGTATGTGATAAGGGTTATGTTGTTGTTGTTTATAATAGAAAGGTCATCAAAATCAGAAATGTCATATTTAATGATAACTCATTCTACACACACACACACAAACACACACACACATAAAAGATCGTTCAACTGATCTCCCTATTCTAATAAAAGAATAACTTTAATATCATTTGGACATGTGTCACTTAAATACAATTCGCCATTAATATTATGCCACATGTCAAATAGACATATTAGGCAACACTTCAAGATTCTAATTTACTTTTCTAATTATATGTTAAATTTGAAGTTATAATTACTTTAAAATTTTGGTATATCTCTTAATTAATAATTTATTTAAAATGATTTACTTAAAATAAGTAATTAATAATTTTGAATTTTTACTATAAAAATATAATTAATTTTGTAACCATAGTTCCCACGAGTTATAAACTAATTATGAAAAAAAGAAGAAACCAAATTGAATAGATCATGCTCACACTAGGCCTTTGGTGATGCCTGCTTCATAAACCCCGATTGACGATATTTAAGGGATAATGATCCATCATTTGACATAATCCATTTTTGGCAAGCTTTAATTTAGATGCATTCTAGGATTCCAAGGGTTCTTTTTGAGGTACTCTAATCACTCTCGTGTAAAGGATTGATCTTAAATCTTAATCTCTAGCTAGTTACAATAGCACTTCAATCAGATAATGTATGTGAAATTGTAGAATAGATCACCAGTTTGGTCCCTTTCTTTTGGTGAATATCAAACTTGCCCCAACATGAGTAATCTGGATGTGAGTTTTGTTACTTGAACTCTTCAGTAGTTAGCTAGTTACTTTAACGACCGATCTATAATCTGTTGGACTATTGGAGGTTATTAATTTTTATATCATCTAGCTTCCTTTAAATGTTTATGAGTGTGATGATCGATCTAAGTGAAAGGATTTTTGCTTGAAAGTGTGATTTGGCTTTTATCATAGAGAAATTAAATTACCTCCTACCTTTTATGCCTACAATTATTCCTACCTATAAAATTATGACAAATCACCATTCAATTTAATTTTATTTGATATTCCTAATATAACATTAATGAGTTAGTTAAACAAATATGAAATGATGACACTTGTCATAATTTGATTGGGTAAGAACATTTGTAAGAATAAAAAATAAAAATCATTTTAATTTCTTTTTATCATATAACCAAATTTATCTAATTTTGCAGACAAAGATATTTCAAAACCTTATTTTGTCTAAAAATCAAAATTCCTTAATTTTGTGAGGAAAAAGCATGGAAACATTAAAAGTATCTAGAAAAATGTTTGCAAAATATTGTTTGTCAGATTTTTTTTGCAAGATGTTGATATTCCACAAATATCTATCTTACAAGATTTTTAGTAATTTTATTATAATATAAAATCAAAGATACATAAATATATAAAAGTTAGGTCACAGCCATGTATAGCTTCCCTATTTATAGTAATTTTATCATCCGTCCTTTAAAGAATCTCATACTCCCCCATTTTGGTATTTTGTGATTAGCCATTTAAGACTGTCTAGCGATCATTCCAAACCAAGTCCATAACTATTGAAAATGTAACATAAAAGGTATTTATCATAAAAATGTGAAAATAAGCCATCCAAATATCATATTGCTTTCTTTTGCACCAAATTCTAAGTAAATTTATTATATAAAAATTCATATAAAATCCCATGCCATTCTGCACAAATTCAAAACTTAATTATGAATTTAAATTAATTTGTAAAATCAAATTTGATGCATTCGAGACTCCTTCCGTACTAATAAAACAACATATTCTAATAGCAACGATCTCCGATCTCCCCTACCAACGCAGTGCCTCCCTATCTCACCCCATACGACCATCCTTCTTTGGTGATGGAAACATCAAACATTTTCAAAATAGTACATATTTTGCATTGTACGTAAAATAGGTGATGACAAAGCAACTTGTGTTTTCTTGTCATTTTTCTTTTCATCATCAGATTTTATTATTTGGATTCTTTTTATTACCATTGGTGGCATTTAATTACATTATCTTTTCTATATATTGTAATCGGTCCAACATTGGGGTCATGGAGAGAAACAAAAAAAGGCCCTTACGCTTGACATATTTTTTCGAAAAATTTTATTAATTAACTAGCTAGCAATTTTTTTTAAATTCCAAAGTTAGTTTTAACAAAAAAAGAAAGATGATGCAAGGATTTGAACCCAAGTTAATTTTGACCCACAACAAACGGTTTGCAAAGTAAGTTAGAAGCTGATTCCAAACATTGTTAAGTATATTACACATATATAAACTCGAACATACACAAACTTGAGGCCGAAGCAGTGAAGGTTTCCTTGGCCTTCGCCAAATAAACCAGTTAAAATTTTTAATCGGTAATTTTCTTATCCATATTAGTAATAATGATTTTTTGTTACAAATAAAATAAATAAGACTTTTCAATCTTGTAAGACTTAATTCAAACATTTTTCTAACATATTACAATTGTTTCGTGGTTCTAAGACAAACAATATCATTATATGATATTAACTTTGGTTTATAAGTTCATATAATAAATATTTATTTATTTGTTAAATGAAGATTACTAAATTATAAAATCCATTTATATGGTTATTTCAAATATATACGTCATAAATGTTAAACAATATTTATATTTAATCGTATAAGATATATTTTTGTTTTAAATAAAAACTTTATAATTGTTAAAACATATTTATATTTAATTGTATAAGATAATTACCAAAAATACAAATATAATTTATTTATTTTAAATTGTATTTAAGTAAATGTCCAACCTAGCTGGGTTAATGCACCGAGTTTTATATTCATGCGGACGTGAGGTTGAAAGTTCGATTCTCTTAAACTACTTTTTATGGTGCCACATGTGAAGAATTTTCTATGGAAATTCTTATAGTTTGCCCTAGGCCTGGCAATGGAGCGGGTTTTGACCCTGATCCGATCCAAACCCTTAACAATTATATGGGTTTGGGGCATAGTTTTTTGATCCATTTACCCGTTAACGACTCGTACCCGCTAACCCTTTTATTAAAAGGGTCGGGTATGGATCATCATCGATCCGCTCCATTTATAACCCGCCTCATATAAATTATAGAATTATACATTTATATTTTATATTTCCTAAGTTTTACTTTAAATTCCAATCGAAAGTCCAAAGACTAAACTGGTTTTACATAATACTCGAGGACTCAACTTCTAGACTTCTAGTCTTCTCCCAATAATCATGATGTCATTTCATTTATATTTCATCGTATAATCACCAATTTCATTTATAAATCAATAAATTCATTTATCAATCGGAAGAAAGTTTGTAATTGTTATTCTCTGTCAATGCAATCGAGGGTCAAAAACCAATCAAAAGTAACTACAATAATGTTTTTAGTTCCAATCGAAACTCTTCGAGTACATAATGTGTTTTCTAAATCAACATTTGTTCTATTTAACAAATGTGATTTTATGATTTAAGTAAAATGAGTTTGATTATTCAAAAAACATACGGGTTAAGGGGTGGGTTTGGACAGTGGCGGAGCCAGGCTCAAAGCAAAGGGGTATCCCAATTTTTTTCCTAGGTATCACCGCAACGGCTGAGCGTGGCGGGGTCGGGTTAGTTTTTCCTAAAACCGAACCCAAAACCGACAGCCTCAGTTTTGAAAATTTTAAAAACAAACCAAACCCAAAACCATTGGTTTGGTTTTTCGGTTTTCAATTTGTACTTGGGTTTCCTGGTTTGGTTTTGGTTTTAAACCCAAACCTTAATCGAATCGTTAGCTAACTTCAAGTGTTGTTATATAAACATGAAGTTGAAGTATCTTTTGATACTTCAATCGATGTGAACTTAAAGTAGATATCAAATAAAGCATGAGGATAACAAGCTTATATAATAGATGAAAATAACTAAGTTTTCATGTGTTTGACGATGTTGAATAGAATAGTTATAAAAATAAAAAAAAATAGAATAGTTGGAAAGATAAAAGATATGTAAACAAAGGATTTTTAAAGAGCAAGAATTGATCCTTAGACCTTTATTTTATTAAGCCAACATCTTAACCAGTAGACTAGCTATTTGTTTGTGCTTATAAGTGAAGAGATGTGTATATATACACTATATAAAACGATTTTTTTTTCTAAAAAATCTACACTGTCGAAATTTTTTTGAGGGGTATCCCGGGATACCCCTTGGATCCGCCCCTGTGTTTGGATATCTGCTGATTTGGTGGATAAAGGTATGTGTTTGATTATTCAAAACCCTACGGGTTACGAGGTGGGTTTGGATCGGGTTTTAAAACTTGTTAAAAGGGTTTGGATTAAGGTCGATTCGCTCCAAACCCGTCCTATTGCCAGGTCTAGTTTGCCTTTGCCCCGTAAAAAATGTCAAATACTAATAGAATTAGCTTATGAGTTTAGAACTTTTTATTTAACCGAAAAGCTAAACGTTCAACAAAACTTTTTCGTTTTTGCATTAATTTTGTCAATTTAACCATCAAACTTAATTCCCCAGTCGTAATTAAATTATTCCCTGGTTAAAAAAACATATAATAATGTATGTGAATTGAACTCTCACAGGGTGTTTGGCTTTGCTTTTAAAATGACTTTTGAAACTTTTGGCTTTTCCAAAAAGTCAAAAGTTTAAAAAGTTGTTTGGCAATTGAAAAAGATCTTTTAAAATAGCTTTTTGAGAAGAAGAAAAAGAAGGCTTTTAAGAAGTCATGTATGTATGACTTTTGGCAACTTTTGCTTTTTTTCCCTTTCCCCCTCAAAAGTTTAAACAAACACATTTTAAAACCATATTTTAAAAAAAGATATAAATCAAAAAGTTCTTTTTAAAAAGGACTTTTTGGTATGAAAAGCTATCCAAACACCCCCTCAATATATTATGGGGTCTAAATTGTAAGTCTCCAGGATCAACTTTAAATTTTTAAACAGTAAAAAGGGCAAGATTCGTAGCAAATGGGAATTGTTCGTATTCAATCAAGGCGGCTCCAACCCCACTTGCTACTAAACTCTTTTCTCACTATTCAACACTCGATTCATCGCCTTCAACAACGACATCAGCTCAATTTCAACAAACCCAAATCCACCAGATCCAATTTTGCAACAATTAGAACGATTTCTACATCATCATCATCATCATCCGCCATGGTTAAAGCTATCAGGGTTCATGAACTTGGTGGTCCTGAGGTATTCCTCCCTCTAACTCTCCTCTCCTTTCTCAATTCGGTTCCTTTATGAATCATAAACAAGTTATTGTTGAAAGTTAAGTGCATGATTGAAGTTTCGGTGATCAATAGCATCATTAACATTCTAGGTTGTAAATTGTTTTATCCGTGATTGTTGATCTAGGTGTTTGCCCTAATGATGCATGTGATTTCGGATTCAGTTATATGATTATATTCATCAGAAAATGAAAACTTTGTGATTACAAATAAATCAAAATCGTTACAGGTCATGAAAATGGAGGACGTTGAAATCGGAGAACCAAAAGACGGAGAGATTCGAGTGAGAAACAAAGCAATTGGAGTAAATTTCATTGACGTTTATTTCCGCACAGGCGCCTATAAAGCAGCTTCAATACCATTCACACCAGGTATGGAGGCTGTCGGAGTTGTAACAGCTGTAGGTCAAGGACTAACCGGCCGGCAAGTCGGAGATATTGTCGCCTACGCCGGTTTCCCCATGGGAGCATACGCTGAAGAACAGATACTACCTGCAGAAAAAGTTGTACCCGTGCCTTCCTCCGTTGACCCCGTTGTAGCAGCTTCCGTCATGCTAAAAGGACTGACAGCTCAATTCCTCCTCCGCCGTTGCTTCAAGGTGGAAAGTGGACATACGGTTCTTGTTCATGCTGCCGCCGGTGGAGTTGGATCCTTATTATGTCAATGGGCAAATGCACTTGGAGCTACTGTAATTGGAACGGTTTCAACCTCAGAGAAAGCTGCACAAGCTAAAGAAGATGGATGCCACCATGTGATTGTCAGCAAACAAGAATCTTTTGTTGAACGTGTGGCTGAGATTACATCAGGTGAAGGGGTTGAAGTGGTGTATGATTCAGTCGGAAAAGACACCTTGCAGGTTACCTGTTCTTCCTTTCTTCATCATTTTCATTCTGTTATGAGACCCTAAAATTGTTTTTGTTTTTTTTTTTTTTTTTTTTTTCAATTAGGGGTCATTAGAGTGCGTAAAGATACGTGGACACTTGGTGTGTTTTGGGCAATCATCTGGTGCACCGGATCCTGTGCCTTTATCTGCACTTGCTGTAAAGTCATTGTTCTTGACAAGGCCTTCTTTGATGCAATACACATCTAAAAGAGATGAGTTACTTGAAGCTGCTGGTGAGGTGTTTGGTAATATTGCAAATGGGGTTTTACGGGTTCGGGTCAACCATAAGTATCCACTTTCTCAGGCGGGTCAAGCACATTCTGACCTTGAAACTCGAAAGACTACCGGCTCCATTGTATTGATACCTGATGGGATTGAGCTTTAAGCTTATGAGCTGGTTTTAACTTTTAATGAGTTTTTGTTTGACCTTAATTTCTCTTTGCCTATTCGATTGTATTGTCCTATTGTATGTCTCTCATGTTGGTTATAAATACAATAGCTGTAACAATGACTTTGTTAGAAGATAACTACTTGGATTGTTTTTGAAAACAATGATAATCCAACATCTCCTAAGCAAATAAACCAGGGATGAGCCTAGGTCGGTGTTGACCCAAAACCGAACCCTACCCAATATCCTCGGTTTTTAAATAATACAAACCGAACCCACAACACAAACTGATTCGTTCGGTCTGTCGGTTTCTGGTTTCTATCGGTTCGTTTCCGGGTGTAAACCCAAACCCAAACTCAATCCCAACCTAAGTTTGTAAATCTTGAGAAAACAATACATAGAGGCTTAGAGCATCTCCAATTCACTCCAAAATTCCATTTTTTTCCCTTTTCTTTTTCAATCATATCCTATTTCTATCTTCATTTTTGGAGATAAAATAATATGCACTCTACAAGTTGAGGCTAGTACATTTGGCTAACATGGAGGTTCCTAATCTAACAACTAACTAGGAGGTCAAGGGTTCAATTTTAGACAGATGAGATATATAAATTATTTGACGTTTAAAAAAAAATATGCACCTAAATATGGAGGAATAATATTCATTTCTTCAAAAGTTTTAGTTGCAGCTTTT